>NC_048900.1:1357444-1657444 GCF_011077185.1 Oxyura jamaicensis | reverse complement strand
CAGGGGCAGGACCCGGAGGTGTGAGCCGGCGGCGAGGTGCGGGAGCCCCCGGGCAGCAGTGCCCCGGCCCCGGCCCGCCGCGAGCCGAGCACACCGCGCTGCGGGGCTGGGCTGCCTCCAGGCAGGGCACGCTTACCGAACCAGCCCAGAAAAGGAAGAAAAGGAGCAGCCACAGAGGGTCCGTGCACTTTCTATAAACGACCGGTCTCCATTCCCTTAGTTCAGCAACGCATTCTCCAGAATCCTAAAATGAAAGGAAAGAAAACCAACTGTGAAATCAAAAACAAGTTCCCGATGCCTGAGATCCTCTGAAAGCACCTAAAATGCCGGACACCGGACACCCACGGCCCCGCACGGTCCCGGCCCCCGGCTCACCTGCCGCCGGCCCCCCGGCCGCGCCATGCTCCCTCCCTCACGCCGGGCCGGGCCGGGCCGGGCCAGGCCGGACCGCGCCGCTCGGGGGCGCCACCGGGGCCCGAGGGCCGGGCCCTGCCGGGAGGGCAGCGGCACCGCGGTGGCTCCTCCTGCCGCCGGGGAAAGGGCATTTTCCCTCCCCTCTCCGGGGCAGCCGCCGCCCAAGTCGCCGTCCCGGCGGCCTTGCTGAAATACAGACCGCTGTGAGGCCCTGCCGGTTTGCGCTGGGGGTGGCCGCGGGGCTTTGCGTTGTCTTTCTCTGTTTGTACAGTTACATTACACTGACGCTGTAGATCGCACATGCCTCTCACGGATGCCCACATGAATTCAGCATGCACACAATAACCACCCTGAGTTAGATCAGCACCTGTGGCTGGAATGACCAGCGAATGCAGAAAGCACCGCCCGGTTGCAGCGAGCCGTTTTCTGTGCAGTGCTGTCCCTGCGGTCTTTCCAGATGTATGTTCACCACATCCAGCTCAATAAAGTAGAGAAAGCTAATATTTCAAAAAGATAAAGTATTAGTGTTCTCTATCTTGACAGTCAATGGAAAAATGTGCTTTTTCAGCAATACAAAATCAGCAACTGCAATAAAACGGAATTAAACTGAAGCTGTTGTGAAAAGCTGTTTCAGAGCTGGTCTGTCTTGCACAGGAGGGAGAGCGTAAGGCCGGCTTTGCTTAGAAGAAAGAACTTGCCTCGGTGTTCAAATGCAAATACAGAATGAAATACTGGTGGCAAACTAGCACAGATGGAAGTAAATTGCCAATACCAGAAACTCAGACTAAAAAAAAAAAAAAAAAAAAAAAAAAAGAGAGAGAGAGGGAGAGAGGGAGAGAATATGAATCTGTCCCAGAGCATTTCAGGCTGCTTCTATGCTAACTGAAAAATAATAATAATAATAAGTTAACCTATGCAATCTTTCTTAAATTAACTTTTTCTACTGATTTAATAGGGCTCAGCACCATTCTGCCTTATATTTAACCCCCCTGCACAAGTGGTTCTGACCAAACATGACAGAAAGGGTTGCTGAAAACTGTTTTAAAAAGGCTTTCCTAAACCTTTTAATTTCTAGGCAACTCACAGCTGTCTTTATCAGCATTGTACCTTTTAATGTTCATGATTCATCTGTCTGTAGAGTTTTCGTAATGTAGGACATTTAGAATGAAGTTTTAAGATTTAATACATGTTGCACAAGTAATTTTGTGTCTGTAGAGCCTAAATAGACAAATAACTTTTCCTTGCTCTACTGCACTTTAAAAATACATGAAGAAAAGAAGTCATTTTCCATCAAAATACCAATGTGAAATTTCATGTGATGCTCAATTTTTTTTCTGTAAGAGAAATTTAGTATTTTGATTATATCAAGAAAAATAACCAAAATTATTAACAACTTGTAACTTGGACAGGAGGAGTAACCTCCTTGTCTGATTGGGAAAAATCCCTCTGAAAGAACAATGCCAAGGATGAAGGCTGATATTAGAACTGATGGCTTGCTAATACTAGCTTTCATTGTTGATTTGCCCCTTTCTGAATGATTCTCCTTAAGCTTTGCATTACATTCTTACTGTGAATAACGGAAAGCAGCAAGAAGAGCACATGTTTTTAACAAATTCAGATTCCATGCAGATGAAGTTCATGGAAAATCACCAGAATCAAGTGTAAGGTCTGCTTTTACCAAATGGCATCAGAATTAGTGCATTCTTTCAATCAGTCTGGGAAAGTTATCTTATACTCAATAGCAAATACTTCCGGATTAGAATAGGATTTAAAACAAACAAACAACAACAACAAAAAAACTAATTTAATAGTGTTGTTGTTTTGTTTTGTTTTGTTTTTCCTGAATTTTAAACATGCCCGAATCAAACCTTTATTGCATTTAGTAGTAGCAGGTGGGTAATGCTGTGGCGTGTCACCAGGTGGTGCTCTGCTCCTTACTTTGAGTTACAGGACTTGTGCCAAGGGCCATATGCAGACCGTAGCAAATAATAACAATTGAGGATTTTCACGTTACAGTTGAAGAGTATACCCCTAAGCAAGGCTCAGATTTGATAAGGGTTTAAAAATCCACATCCAAAGTGTAATACTGAAATTTTTTCTTGTTATTTGTCCAATCCTGCCAGTGCCAAAATGGCCTGGGTCCACCAATGACTTTGAGGTTTCTGCCATACTGTTTTCAGGTATCCCTACTGAGCCTTGGGGTGACAGCCACCAGCGCCTCACCTTGCACAGGCCTAGCAGCCCTGAGGTGCCTCACAGCTGAACACGGCCAGGACCAAAGGGCTGGCACCCCTCAGCACAGGGGCACGCTTCAGAGCGTGTTCTCACTGCCACGTGCCTGCCCTCAACACCAGATGGGGTGAAGCCTGCAGAACTTGTACTGGCAGCTGCAAAGGTTTCTTGCTTTTGTAACAGCCTGGCACTGGAGCAGTAAGGGTCTGGGCTCTGTTCAGGGTTTTTTCTGCCCTGTATGTTACCTGAGGCAAAAAATTATCTGTACCTCTTTAGTGTGAACGTTTCTATCGACAGAGAAAAGTTGAGTTTTAGAGGACTGGAAAGAACCTGGTTCTGCAGCTCGGTAGTTCCAGCACTTAATGGGGAACGGGGATTTTTAGAATTGACAATTTGTGGCACTGATCCACTTTAACCTAAGTAGAAACAAGATAAAATAGAGTTCTGGAAAAAGGGTACTGGATTCCAGAATTGTTCCTTTTCTGAGAGCACTAATGACTTGGCTACAGAGGTGTACACTGACTTGTGCCCTCTGATGAGAAGCTTAACTTGGAGCCTTTGGTCTCCATCCCCTGGGCCACATGCACAAGACACTGACTTTTATAATATGCTACTTTTAAGTCTTGTATCCAACTACAGCCACTTTCCTGGGAGATTAGTATGATGTGTGTCTGCATTCTTCTAGGAGTCTTCAGTGCTCTCTGGAGGATGCACTGCTCCCTGCAAAGACAAAAGCTACTTAAAATCCTAATGCTTCATACACTCTGCTGCAACCAGGAACTCCTGGGCACTGTCTTCTGGTTTCAATTCACAAAGTCACTCAGAATATATATAGAAGAAAAACTCAAGCTTCCTGACTCCAAGCCTCTGCTTTAATCACAAGGTTCTTGTTATTCCTTACGGGGGTGGTGGTTATTCACAGAGAATGAGTCCTGGTGCTACCAGGACAGCATTCACAGATCCTCTTTCTTACCAGAAAACCTACCTGGTTAAAACTGGGGCAGGAATGTGGGTTGGGAGAAGGTTTTGAATGACAGCATGACATTTCCTTGCTAGACTGGTTAAGTGAGATGACTGCCCCTATCTGTATCCCCTTCTGGGTCAGAAAAGAAACAGAGACCAGTTACTTTAACAGCAGGATACAGCAACTGAGAAAGTCAATCTAAAAGCAAACATTTTCTGCCTAAGTAGAGAAGGTGCAGCTGGGCACAATTTCCATTAATCTCAAATAATCTTGCTTATGTTCAGTAGTTTTGCAAGTAGGCACTATTCTCCATATGTAGCTATGTTACTTGGAATATCCTGAACTGAAACACACCCAGAGACTGAACACCACCTATGAATGCCACCTATTATGTTCAGGCTGTTAGGTTTTCTGACAATTTCCACTCTAAAGCCTGTTGTTTATGACCTTGCCTTACTCGAACCATTCAGCCTGAAATTTCTCATGGCAGGTGCTAAAGATTTTTGGACAATTTCAACCCAAACTATTCAGTCATTTCTAAGAATGAAAGTAGAAAAGCAGACATTATCTGTAGTAAATAAATGCAACACCTTTTTTGGGTATTAGTAAAGAAATTCTTACAGATGTTTTAGATCAGAGATTGGCTGGACAAGGAGAAGAACTTCTTCTTCTGTTTCTTCTCATGTCTGAGAAACATCATATGCGTTTGCCCAAATTACTTTGATAAATCACAGTGTAGGCTCAGTCAACTTGCTAAGTTTCACAAAGAAGCTAAGGAGTCTGAAGACTGTCTACATCGTATATTCCTGAGTCTGCTCAACACTGTTTGGATTACCCCGAAATGTGCTTCTGACCTGCCACATACTCACACTTTTTGTGTCTCAGTGACCGTCTTGATGGTGTCCAGGTACAGTAGTCAAAGAAAAATGCTGAGATGCATGTAAAGAAAAACGAAAGCAGTGATTGTTTTTGGCAAACAGCTTCTTGCAGTTGATAAGGAATACCTTGGTGAATAAGGAAAGCAGGGCCTAGGAGCTCTCTGCAAGTGATCAGAGGATTCGAAAGGTCAGTATCAGGAGGGCTCATTAAAGCACCTAACATATAGCCCTACACAATGGGTCGTTATGCTTCTGTTGAGCCGCAGTAGCCGTGACTGACAGCCAGGAGTGGCTCAGCGAAGACACTGGAAATAAATCTTAGAGCAAAATGGGAGACAGTGGTGGCAGGGGAATGATAGCCAGAGAGAGGAGGTGGAGAGAGGGCCATCAGAGGGACAGCATGCAGGATTGGAGAAAGGAGTAGGAATGGATGTGAATGAGTCTGAAAGCCAGGAAGGAGACAGCTGGAAAAGTGAGGTGAAGATGGGACAAAGAACGACACAGAGAGCAAAGACAGGTTAGCACCGGTTTAAGGAAGAGTACAACTGGCCAGGGCAGAAAAGGGTAGGTCTGAGAAGCATGAAAACTATGTGGGGACTAAGCAAGCAATAGCACAAGTCCTGAATGTGCATAAAAGATTAAGACTGTGGGAAATGTGTAAAATAATCTGGGTCTGCTAACACCACTCCCTTTCACAGCCAGAGTATCACCTTTCCTCTGCTCTCAGCAAACATCCGCAAAGCTCCTTGGAAGTGTCCTGGGCCTGCCAAACAAGTCAGGTTGCCCTCCGGAGGCTCTGATCAGCCTGCTAGTGCTGTCAGTTCCTCCACTGGATCAGCTGGCAGAGGTCTGTCCCATGTATCTAGGGAATCCAATCCTTCAATCCTTTTGACAATTTGAATTAGTGTCTTTACGATGCTCCATGTTAGCTTTTCTGTTTGCTCAGCTGTAAAGTCCCACCTGATAAAGCTATAAAAGAATATGCTTCCAGCTGGGAAACAAACTGCTCTACATTATCCAGGTGATCATGAACGAAAAAGCACAAAATATGAAATAATATTTTTTCTAGTAATTTAATTTTTTTATTTTTTGAGATGTTTCACATCTTAGCCTTAAAAGTCACTCTAATTTAACAAGCTAATAGTCTCATGGGTGGTTCCAGTGCATCCAGGGGCTCTATTTATTGTGTCGAATACACAGGGATTTAGAAGAACAGAGTGTACATGTCTTAGAGCCCAGCTACATTAGCTTTAGCTTGCTACCGCTAACGACCACCCCTCTTGTGATTTACCAGTTGTGTGAATCATTCAAGAAAGGAGTATAACATCACAAAGTTAGTTTGTTCCAGTTTCCACATGAGCAAGCAGAGATCTTCACAAAGAGCCCTTTCAGCCTTGCCAATACCCAAGCTAGAGTACAATCTGACCCTAGCAAAACTTTGAGTGTGCTTGCTGAGTTGAAGCTGATAATAAACTTCAGAGCTGAGTCATTTCAAGGTCTTAGAACAGAGCAAGAGGATCAGTGTTTCAGGATTGCATATTCTTTATACACAAGCCCAGACAAGAAACGGCACTAGAGTTGTACCTCTGTGGAATGTCACAATTACAATGTACTTACTAAATGGTCTGAGCGGTAAATAGCATGGGTACCATAAAAGGAATGAGCTTGATTTGGAAGTATATCTGCTATTTGGGACTGCTGCTGTCCCTCTCCATCCTAAAGAGTAGACACACCAGTACATCCGTGTGCATCAGTACACAGACTGGAGAAGTACATATATTGCTCTTCACAACACACAGCAAAAGCCAGGGAACAGAATTGGCTGTGTTTCAGAGAAATGGAAATCATGAAAAAGCAGTAAAGATCTGTTTTTGTAAGGCTGGAGAAGACTGGTTTGTTCTATAAATTATGTAAATGGAAGGAAGGACAGAAGGCACCCTAGAAAGCAGCAAAGGAAACAGGGAATATCTGGAATAAACCCCAGCCAAACAGGCAGTTAGCTAGCAAAAGGCATCAGTCAGCCCATGTGGAGCCCGTAGAGCTTTCTGTGACCGATACAGTCAGGTCTAGCTCTGAGTGCAAAGGATGAGAGCTTTTCATTAATTGGGTGGAGCCCATGGCAGCGTGGTTTTTATCAAGTAACATATTCATTACGAGGACTAGAAGGAAGTCTTTTGTGCCAGCACAAGATCCTTCATTGATAGTTCAGTCCTTGTAAGCTCAATTTATTTTAACGAGGTGGATTCAGCTATTGAACGTTTGCCAGTAAAAAGTAATCCACTGAATCCCGACAGACAACTTGGTCTGTAGGCTTTTCGTTAGTCCCTTTCAGAAGTGCTGCTCCTGCGCATGGGAAGGAGCTGCTGCTGTGGCCGATTTCCCCACAGGATGTCACTCTTGGGCAGCTTTGCCTTCAGCAGAGGAAGGATTATGAATTCCAGATGGCTAACGCATACACAGCACATCACTGTGTTTACAGTATCAGCTAAGTGGCCTAAGTGCAATTTTGTTGTTGATTTTAATTTTGGACTTTCTGGAACTGCTTCCCACCGGTTCCTTCAGTGACTAATTAAGAGTAATGTCATGGCTTTATTATGTCTAGACATTTGTTGTACAGTTTTAAAAGCACGTACAATTCTATCTGTATTTTTATAGTTGTATTTTTAAAACTAAACTTTTTACAGCATAGAGAGGCTTAGACAGCAGCATATAGTTTCTGTTTTTTCTTCTTACAAATAACAGCTTTTATGCTAAGAAGACAATAGATCATCCAGTCCTTTCAAACTTACCTGGCCTAATGCTCGCAAGCACAACACAGGCAGCAAGCAAAAAATCTGCTCCAGTTACTGGGCCACTTTGTAGACTTCATTGTATTCTCCGCATATGTCTGGTCTCTTACTGCCATTACTATGCATAGGAATAATCATTACGGTAGTGAGGAATTCCAGCATAAAGCTCTTCATGTGTAATGACATGCTTCTGTGTCATTTTATAAAAATGAATGAGAATCAAAACTCCAGCACAATGCGCTTTAAAAGACTCAAAGACATGGCATCTTTGTTGCTTGAAAAGAGAATGCTGAGCATCCTGCTTTGCTCAGCGTGTTAACAGCGGGAGGAAAGGTAACTATTTGCTCACTGGCAATATATTCGCCTTCCAAAGAACTGACAAACTCCTTTATAAATATGGATGTTTGAACATCAAATTTAAAAAAGAGCTATATGCAAGTAGTCATAGGAAGTCAGATAATGGCCAACAAGATGTCTGGTTTTTATCTGACTTATTCCTCATACTACCTCTATTTTACTTTAATGGCTTTATAGAGACACATTTTAATAGTCAGGACTTCCCATAAATTACCTGCTCAATGAAAGTTTCACCTTAATTACTCATGAAAAGAAAATCAACAGTGAGCAGAAGGCAGCCATGACTAGCAGTGAGCGATAGTTCTACAGAATGTTGATGGCATGAATTATGTATACAGTTTGTTCATCTTCACTAAAGTTATACTGAATCAGCACTGGGCCACTGATGAGAAACTCCCTCAGATGACAGGCTCTAACTCACGGAAGTTATGTAGTCATACTTATAGGCGCAGCTGCTTTCAGGATGAGTCCAATAGCTGAAATATTTGCTGGGAACTATGGCCCAGTTCTGCGAATCCCAATTAAATGTTGTATAGCTAGAGAAATAATTCCAACTCTATTAATAAAGTGATTATATGCTACTGTTTCAGAAAAGAGAACCCTGAAACCTGAAGTCTTCTCCGTGACATTTTAATTTTCCCCATTATCAAAAATATATAGAAAATATCATTATATGGTGTATGTCAGACTGTCTTGTAGCATCCTATCCAGCATATATCCATTAAGTTCAGCTAGTTAGAGCAGCTGGATGCTAAAAACAGGAGCCTGGCAGCTCCATGTCATCAGTCAGCCATACTCTTCAGGGCTCCATCCATTTGCCTCTTGCTACTTAAGGTACCAATATATAGTTTCATCTAATTTTTAAGCACTTGCAGCAATGTTTCCATTGATTGCTTAAAGTGAAAGAAGAAACCATTTTTCTATGATAGCAGTAAAATCAGTATTTACTTATTTGGTAGTATCGTCACTGAAGTTCATTATGTTCCATTTCTAAGATTAAGTTTAAGAAATGCATTAGAGAGACTTGTGAGACTTCCTTTCAAGTAATAACACTGCTTCTGTAATAACAACTAATTTGCCATGGTCATAATGCTTATTACAGAATCCTGATGCAGCATATCAGCAATATTATTTTGTAAAATGCTTCTGCAGTGTTAGCTAAAATGAGATGTAGTATTACTTCTGTAGTAGACTTAGAGACCTATATGAAGACAAATGTACATGAATGTCTACATATTGTTGCAGTATTGATTTATTTTCATCATGTGCAGTTAAACCTAGGAGTGTTCCAAGCTGTTGTGATTCAACAACAGAATAACAGTATCCCTAATGAAAGTTATGGGATAGCTACTGTACTTTGTTCATTTTCATGCAGTAAAAGAGCTGTTCCTACAAGAGCTTTTTTTTTTTTTTTTTTTTTAGTAACTCATTACAGTGGAGTAAACTATTAGGTAATGTGTGATACAAACACACTTGATGGGAGGTAAAAATATCTTCTTTGAGCAGCTATTTGAGGAAACAACATTTTGCAGCAATCATGGCGTGTTTAATAATGGAAAGCTATTTTTTGAAAAGAGGATGTTGACCATCTTTCTAGTGACTAAAATTTGAAATGGTCTGAGCAATGACAGTATAATACAGTTTCCTGTTCACGTAACATGTTTGCACAACATAATGTTACTGATAATGCTGTTTAGTAAAGCTTATAAAGCACGAAGGATGTGCATGTGTCTGGGAATTCCCATGATCCTTCCTGTCTACCAGTAAGGGAGATCAGACAAAACTAACATCTATGGGCTAATCATGCGAAGGCTTATTCATACGAGTTGACACTCTTCACCCTGCTGACCTATGAACTTTGTATCAAATTTCTGTATTTACATAAGTCAGTTATGCAGCTAAAAGTAATCCCATTGTCTGTCAACACTTGGCTCTGAAAGTAACATGCCACAGCAAACAGGGATTTAAAATTTGATTATATTCTGTGCATGTAACTGTGGTAAGAGAATTAGAGGCAAGGGGCAATCCTGCACTGTTTCTGGCTTTACTCTGAAACCATTGAAGTCTGTAGGCCAGGTAGTAGTCTTGCTACCACTGCTGAAAGCAGAGTATTTGAAGCACACCAGGACATAGCACCAAGTTGAACTCACAGTATGCTCCCATATGATTATTTGTTTGTAGTCGCTTGCTCATTCTTGCAGCAAAAAAATGCATCGGCTTGGGGTTATATGCAGAGATCTGACCTTTAGAGAGTTCCTCAGTTCTTCCTTACCTCACTAACTGCTGTCAAACAAGTATCTACCTCTGCTTGCCTCAGCCCCGCTCCTTGGTAAACCACGAGCTGCGGTGCTTTCCTGCTCCTGTAAAGCACTCTCAGACCTATCTATGTACAAGAAGTAAGCTATCTTTGCCACAAATTATTTTGTTCATTCTATTAACCTGAGTATGCTCTGTTACGGATGAATGTAAATAAAACAAAGAGTAAAAGGAGAAAAAAATGCATATCACATATATTATTCATGGCTGAAATTCTAAAAATAGTAGCCAGTGTACATCAGTTTTCTTATTCCCAGATGATATATTAAAAACAAAACAAAAACAACAAAACAAACAAACAAACAAAAAACACCACCACAAACACCACCAACAACAAAATATTTGATATTGTACCAGGAAAAGAGGCATCAAAACCAAATATATCAATTCGAGATAATGTAATCTGAATAAAAACATTCAACTGTGATATATTCCCCAGAGGAATCAGCTATCTGCAAAGAGGTTTCAACATCCCCATCTGTGGGTGTCACAGTGGGAGCCTGATTTCCTTGAATGTATTTTTTTTGAAAATCACTCAAAAAAAAAAAAAAAAGTTTCACTTGGCAGCTTTCCACAGAACAGTGCAACTTCCATTCTCACTATGACACCGTCCCAGAGAAGTATATATTGTGTGTGTATGTGATGATCTGAAAGGACAACAGCTATAACCCAAAGAATTATAGCATGTGTGGTCTGTATTATTTATCAGACTTCTTAAAGAGGGTTATGAACCAAGAGACGGAGTCCAAGGTAAACAGTGCTTTAGCCATTGATAACAATGTGTGTCATGGATGTAGCCTGCTAAATAGCATCTGGTCAGATCTGTGGGAAGTAGCTGCAAGTTCTTAATGCATATTAGCCAGCTGTACTCCATGGTTCAGGTCTTATTACTGTGGAGTGCCCTGAAGCTTTTGTTTAAAATTAAAAGCATGAAGATACTTATTTTCCAAACATCCTAAGCTACCTGTGTGGACAAGGAGTCTTCACTCCTTTGTACCATATTTTTGAAGCTCTCCTGTTAATATGTTTGTAAATCAAGCCACTAGTCATACCTTTCCTGTTGCAGCTTGCTCTTTAGGCTTTTCCATGACACATGAAGGTGGTACTTGAGCACTCTAGAACACTTCAGATTTCTGGAAGTATCCGTAATACTTCCAGGTAACTGAATAGGAAATTCTATTATTGCTCATACACATTTGTTGCAAATTCTTATCATTTGGAAACCCTCATGTGTAAATCTCACTTCCTTCCCTCTAGGGATCAGTGAAGGAGCTTTTTAATACTGACTGATAAAGCAAATTTGGTGAAATATAGTTCCTCCTGTTGTGGAGGAAGATACACTGATTACACTGATTGATAATACTTGCTGTCCTTCCTGATCTTTCAAAACATTGATTCTGTAGCTGTGCCCGAAATTCTACAGGGATGGAAACACCTTTGTCAGAATGTCACAAATATTTGGGGATTTTGTATATTGATTCAGGAACTTTGACTTAGGTACCCTGTTATTTACCAATGCCATCCATTCTTCAGTGGATTTCTTTGTTTCTAATACAATCCTTTTGTATTTTGTGTTACTCTTTTTAACCCATTATGCCAAGTTTGGGAAAGAGAAAACATGAGATGTGGATAACAGAATAACTGAGGCTGACTCAGCCCTATTCAGAGCCCCGTCGGATGAGGCTAGGCTCATCAGGTGGGCTAACGTGTGCTAGCCCTGTTGCTGCAGCCTGTTGGATAGACATAAAATCATCCTGGAACTGCCAGGCTGGAATCTTTACAAGAGCTACAGCTGACTGAAAACAGCTTTAATAAAACGTGGAGTGGAAAAATACCCTCAGTAAAGTCTAGTAAAAATAAACTGTTTGTATGCCTGTACTTAAGGTTGAACTCTAGGCTGGCAGAAATCAGCCTGTGATTCAGGGACACAGCAGGTCTGAAAGCCATCAGGAGGTCATCTGCAAAATGACTGCAAAAGGACTGTTCCCCTGTCCCCCTCACACATGCACAGTCATGCGCAGAGTTGGCAGTTATGTGAGTGCTTCCTAGCAAACATAGGCTGTTCACAGCCGCCCCTAGTCCCCAGATCCCAATACGTTTATATCCTTTGTGTTTTTCATTGATGTGCTTAGAACAGCTGAACTGTAGTGCTGTAAAGCAATAGCATTGTGCTTACCTAGACAATAAGAATGTTACTGATTTATCTCCCCCTGGAAATACCAAATAATTGTGGAATCCATAATGGCTTTTCCTCAATGCAATCTGATTAGACCTTATTAGAAAAGGTTGCAAATACCATTCTAGGCTAAATTCTCTGCTCATCCATACAATGATGGAGCACAATACACAGATGGTCGTATTCCCTGCTGCAGGAGACCTTCAGAGACAGAGAAGGGACTCCAGAATATGTTCCAGGACTTCATTTTGCCTCTCTTGACTGGAACAGATTACTTATGCTCCATCTGCCCCAGGCCACAGTGGTTTTAAAATGTAGGGTCTGGTCCAAAGCCTGGTGACCTTGGACTGAATGTATGTTTCATAAACCATATACAATGAATTTGCCCTGTTACTTGATCTGCTCTGAGGCTTTAAGATGATGCCTAAATGAGCAGGCGGGAGGAAACCCTGCTGTCTCAAAGAAACGCATGTAATATGGTCCATGTCTGGTATCAATTATGTCATGGGAATCTCAGAAGCAAAAAATTTAACTGGTGAAATGGTCCCTTACTTCTTCACCAGAAACCCAGCACTTTCTCTAATGTTCAGCCAGGACCACTTTTGACTGAGGCATGGGGGATCAGGCTTTCAGCACTTTCCCAGGGTATCGCTTTTATAGCTAAAATATTGTTCTGTCATTCCCCTTCAGATTATTCACGGTCCCTAGAATTACCCTAGTAACATCTATTTTTCTTTCCTGTTCTTCTATTTACTGTTATGATACTGTTTCATTCCCAAAATTGTCAGTAATCATCTATCTCCCTCTGCTAGTTATTTGTTGAGTGATTTAGGAAATAGTGTAAGAATGTCTTAAGTGAATTGAGCTGTAAGACTGTAAATAACACAGTAAGAAGCTATGCAGTATCTTCCAGGTTTTTAAGCACAATAAAAATATTTACTTAACAACCATCCCCAATCTTTAGGAAATAGCTTTCCCCAACAATCTTCAGTGCTTGTGGCTTAAAGCTAAAGCAAAACAAAGTAAATCCATGAAAAAAAATAAAAACACATGAGATGTCATTAACTCTCCTTCATTTACAGATACCAAGTCCAGCCTTGTTCAATTTAACGTTGAGTGTTTATTCCTCTGGAAAAAAACATGCTGTCAGAAGTAACAACTTAATGAACGATGATGAGCAGTAAATACAAAATATTTATATTATTATGATATGCATAGAGCCTTCAATGTCTTAAAATTGATTTATTGCCTTAGCTAACTTAATCTGACAGAGAAGATGTCTCAGAGGGAGGAGGTGGTGAGATGGAAAAGATGGAACAACAACCATCAGATGGAGCCCCTTTGCAGTCATACACTAAGGATGATCACAGTCATTATCTGCTTCGCCATTAGCAGAACATTGTTCTCTGAACACACTATGGGAAGCGAGCATTGAGGAACTGGGTGAAAGCAATGATGGCTTCTGAGAAGTTGTATTTATCCAGCAAGGGCCAAACTGACAAGGAGACACAGAGTCTGGAGTACTGGGGTGAGGCATGGTGCCAGTGGGGCTGCGGCACAGAGGTTCGGAGCCAGGACAGGGCAGGGCAGCAATGAGGCCCCAGCACTGTTCTGGAGGCTGAGCAGACATGGAGGAGCAAGGCTTTGGGGCTGGGAGGATGATGGGAAGCAGGTGTGGTGAGAAGGCAGCTATCAGGGCAGGGTTCCAGGGGCAAGGCAGGCATGAAGGAGGGAGACCCGGGGCAAGGGAGGACCATGAGAATGAACCTAGAGCCTAATGAGGAGGTGCAGCTCATGGCACTGCTTAAGATGTGGGACAGGCACAGAGCTATGGGCTTGGGGCTGAGGAGGGCCACCAGGATGAGCCAGGAAAACAGCAAGTCCCTGGCACAGCTTCAGAGAAGATAGCCTCTGGCAGCGCGTCTGACATACGGGCATCTGTGGAGGCTCAGGTCTCGGGGGAGCACTGCCAGGCTGGGCCCAGTTGATGCTAATGAGCTGGGCTGGGACGGGCACAGGACCTAAGTGTGGTGAGAAAATAGCAGCGGCACAGCTGAGGTTATGAAATGACAAAACGCCCAGACCTTGGCTGCGTGCCTGGTAAAATAATAAAGAGGAAGGAGAAGGAAAGAAATCACATGGAGCAAGTGGCAATGTACTCTGTCCCTTGATCCTCGCTGGAAAAACTTGACAAAAAAAAGGGTTGCTCTTGTAAGTCATCTGTGTCAAGACACAACATTTCTGAGGGGTCAAAAACTGGCTTCAGTGTGTAATTGTCCAAGGCAACAGACACTACATTTTTCTTTGCAGCAAAGCTGATGAACAATTTACCATTCTCTCCTTCTCCAGGTACTTGGCAGAAAAGAACCTTTACTACCAGCTCCACCATGGAAGAAATCACATTTCTGGTTTCTAAGTTACTATAAACTTCAGAAGTGAAATAGTTCACACTATTGTCTTGTTATTATTGTTTTCCTTGTTTTTCTGAAAACTCTTTCTTTGGTTTAAAAAAAGAACATGAATGATATACACCCTGCAGCCAGCTAAAACTGAACATCTAAACCCCCAGAGAACTGAAAAACGGTTGACTCATGTATAAGAAACTTGCTGAGTAATACTAACCCTTAAAAAAAAACTGCTCTGACTGTTGCAGACTATTTGCTGCTCTTTCAGACCACATCCTCTACAAACAGAAGGTCTTACTACTTCATGTTGCAAAATGTCTGTGGCGCTTGTGCTTTCTATTAGCTTTATTGGCACTTAATTAGAATACAACTATTTTCCAGTAATTTTGCTTGTTATGTCTCTATGTCTCTGTATGGTCATGCTAAATGCTGTGTCAGAAATTGCTATGAATAGAGCTGCAGCATTCCTTAGCACTGAGCAGTACTCCAGCTTTAGAAAGGAGAAGTATAACATAAACCAAGCTTTTGTTTCCATGTGGCGCTCCCGATGTATGTACATATATATTTATGCATAAGTATATATGTGACATGCATTCGTATGTATACAGCAATACACATACATACTGCCATATGCATGACAAAGTGTTGTATTTCTGAATATTGCTGTTCAAATGTCCTATCACCTAAATATAACTTCTTAAACAGAAAAGACAGTGCAATCAACCTGCATTACAGACAAATTTTAGAGTTTAAGGCCTACTGGTAACAAGACTTCCCTGAAAGCTTACCATGTGTTAATTCTGCATTCCTTGTGAACCCAACATTACCATTCAAGTTGATAAAGCACAATAAGCTGAAATTTGGATCTTAAAATCTATTCACACGCATTTGTAAATGAGTATCGACATGACTAAGACTGTTGTCTTTGGGACATTAGAAGGAAGGGTTTAAAGTTTGTTTACTTCAGAAATGGATCTTAGTGTAACAATAAGAATCTGCTCACTGAGGTGATCTTCCAGATCTTATTTGTTTTGCTGGTTAAACATTTCCATGATTAAAGGTATCCAGAAACACACGGTGAAATGTGGAAGCTATGGTAGTATGTTATTGAGTACATAACCTCTAAACACCCTAGAAATGGCAGGTGGGTATATAAAAATATGAAGTTAATTCTCTAACATTTATCAGAAACTACAATGAAATCTGCCCTACTGGAATATTAAACCACAACTAGGAGTTGCGGTATGTTCAGCTGTGACAATAAGAGAATGCACTTTCCTATTTTAATAGATCACCTTTTGATGTCATATAGCCATTAGCCACTGACTCTTAAACGGAAGGGATATATTTGTTTTGAGAAACTTAACCTAATCTCAACATCAACCTATATTTGTTGATTTCAATCCATTTGCCAAAGACTTTTCTCCACTGACCCAGAAGTTTTGCTGATTGTGCACGTCAGTCACCTTATGCCACTTTCTTTGATGCATCTTTACAGTCAAACATTTTACCACTGTAAGAAAAGATCATGGTTCTCACAACTACATTTCAGCAAAGCAAACATGCAAAGATATGCACTATCCGTACAGCAAATAGAAAGATATATATGTTTATAAATATAAACAAATGTGCCATAGCTCTCAGTTCTAAGGTTTGCAGGTGGCTTTGGCCAAGACACTTGACTCTCTGGTGACCCAGTTTTCCCATTTGAGAATGAAAGACGGTATCACCAAGACCTCCAGCTTCCTTTTATAGCATTCCTCAGATGGTTTGCTTCATCCAAAACACCTTGAAATGTAAGTACAATGCACTCCTTGTTAGTCAGTCTGGTAGTAGAGAAAGAATACTAAATACCCTTCTGTCTCATACTGCACACTGTTATAATAAAAGAGTACTTTCATTAGTTTTCAAGGCGTTTAACCGTATCTTTGAACTCTTTGAACCTACCAAGATTTGAAAATTATGATGGTGACTTCATGAGAAGTGATTATCTTCCCCAAAGCATTTTTGATTGCTTATACCTGTGGTGGAAACAACAGAAGCACGATATTTCTCAGGGAATGTCAATGCTTTTGGTTTTGATGCTGATCAGAAGTCTTAAGTCTCTGGTTTAGAAGATTCTTTAATTCTCTTTTGTAGCATGTGCAAATCCAGTCTGAGTTGGTGCAACTAAAAATTGTGATGAACAAGATTTTCACCTTTGGAAGCTTGATTAAAATCTGGCTTTGATCAAATATGCAGGTATTTTTAAGTTTAACACAGGAAGAAAATTCATGGTTAGCAAATAACATAATGCATTCAGTGCTCACAATATGCAAAGAATAAGACACTGAACACTAAATTAGTGAGCAACTATGATATGTTCAGTTTGGCCAACATTACAGGCAGACATTTTGCACATTCAGTTTGTTGGTGGGAATTACATTGACTTCTCCTAGAGTGTGGTATCTATTAGACATAAACATTTATCCACAAGTTCAGACTACTGTTTGATAACTCTGCTTATACAGTGTTTTAAACTTAAGTGTGAGTTTATATTTGGACTAAAAGGTGTATCCGGTCTCTCTGAACATGAGTCTGTGCTCCTACATGGGCTCTGGGTAAATTTGATAGCATTAGGAAGGGACTACTCGAGTGCCTTCTCCCTGAACACAATCCTATCAGCAGCATGGACGGACGTGGCTATTCCTGCTCAGCTCAAGTCTGCCGCTGTTCATTCCACAGCACCTTGCAGCAGCATCAGATGATACAGATTGCTGTACTGTCCTGTGGTCCTCTCCATGACTTGGTTTCACATGAAGTGCCTTATCAGAAACATGCATAGCAAGACTATCTTAAGCCATGTGGGTATCTGGACTACAAGATCTAGGACAGATCAGGCTCTTAGCTTGCTTGGTCTTGGACTTATATTTCACCTACCAGCATAAATGTAGACTACATACAAAGAGTGCTAGCAGGCTGCTTCCTACATGTTTCCAAATAAATGGAGAGATCTTTCTGCATAAAAAACTTTGTAATGTTTTCAATAGGTTTTGTTTTCAATGTTTTTGTTTGTTTGTTTGTTTTGATCATTTCCAAATACTCTGGCAGAACCAGAAATTCATTATTTAATGTCTTCTTGCAGGGTCTTGGAACAGACTGCTGGAGTGGGAGGTCTCTGACAGACATCTATTTTCATGAGAATCAGACATTAAGAGCAAAGTTCCTTTGCATTTGGAAAGATTTCAGACATACATCTGACTTTAACAAAACATCTTTGTTCATTTTCAGCGCATTTATTTTGAGAAAAATAACCACCAGCAGCCTGTTGGTGAGGCTTGGCTTCATGAGTCAGTATCACTCTCTCCAGTGCTAGCTACAGCTTTTTTATTTTCTGAATGAAGATTTTTTTTTTTTTTTTTTTTTTCTCAGAAGCAACCAGTCTAGTAGAGTCAGAAGTAGAGAGGACAAGAAAAAGGAGGAAATTGTGTTGATGTAAACCTCACAGTCTAACAAAAATCCTGTTATATGCTACATTGATGGAGAAACGTTAGTAGAAGTCAATGATGGCTCATCAGAACAGACACAAGTATAAGAGGTGAGAAGCCAGAACGTTTTTTTCAGCAGTGGAGTTTAGCATTCCATCTCCCTACTCCCAAATCTTTATTTGGACAGAGCATTTTAAGAAGTTGAAAAAAAATATCATTGGATACGGTCAAAACCGTCATTTCTCAAAATAGTTTCTACTACTGCAGTATCTCCTCGTTACTTATCTGGTTTCTGTTTGCAATATACCTGGCCATCAGCACATTCCTACTCACTCTTGTGGCTGAGCTAACAATGGTTAAGACAGTTTAATGAAGAAGAAAATAAGCTGAAGGGCTGGCCTCTTTAGCTATTCAAAGAAGAAATTAAATTGCTTTGTTCAGCTTTTAACCAGACTCTTTGTACTCATATTCATGAAAACACATTCTACAATAATAATTTGTCTGTCATTAAGTTTTTCCTTTTAACAGTGTGGGAAAATAAAATTATGTTCAGCTGGCTTCATTGCTGGATCCTCAAGTGTATCTATTTGATGCTGGGGAATCATTAGCCTTTTTTTTTTTTTTTTAATAAACTGGAATTTTGTGTGCTAGGGAACAGAAAAAAAAAATAATTAAATGTCTCATCTGTGAATGAAAATATATGCCAAGAAAATGGCTGGAAATTTTCTTAAATTAAAAGTCATATTCTACTGAAAGAAAATCCCTTGGCACCAAAAAACATCTGATGTTTTATTTTGGTAATTGCACACTTTTGATTCACAGACTATGTAATTCATTTTCAAAGATTAAAATATCATTAATTTTAAAATGTAGCATTTTTCATCACATCTCTCAGTTTTCAAATGTTTTATACTTCTCTGCTTGATAAATCTGGAAAACATTGATATCAAAGTGGGAGGCTGTGGAAAAGGAAGAACATCTGACTCATGCAATTAGAAATCATGGCCAAACCACTCTGCAAGGAGGAGGTAGTAATACCCTGGGAAAACTGAAAACTAGCTGTTAAGAAGAAGAAATGCCAATTACATTCAATAGGTCTATGTGAGCCTGTGTAATTGGTGCATTGCTCTGAGCATGTAGTCAGCTACACACATTTAAAAGTAACGTGACAGAAACTGACACAAGTGACAAGTGAATTAATGAAACCAATTAAAATAACTGCAAACTTACTAGGGCCTCTTTGTATTTCAGATAATAGTTTGGATATGTAGGCAATTCTAGTGTCATTGCATGTTGTAATTTATGGATAAAACCAAACTTTTTCTTAGCATTTTCTACTTTTCTTGAGAGATAACTATAGATTCTGTGATATTTCTACATTAAAATTATTTGGGCATTTGTAAATACTCATATAAGACTTATCATCATGTAAATAAACCAAAAGTTTTATTCTGAATAAAAATCCTTTTTTTTTTTTTTTTTTTTCTCAAAAGTGATCATTGTCTAATTAAATGTTTGTATACAAAGCCAGCCCTATTTTGGAACAGAAGAATCCCTTTTTTGATTGTTGGACCTGTTATATCAGACTGCTGCTATTGATTCATATGGACAGCAATCATCTTTTTCTTAGCACTAGACACCTGACTTTATGACTTACTTGCCTTTATTGCATATATGGGAGCTCTGTTTTTAAAGAGCAGAGGTTTATGCAGACCTCCTACATAGATCAAGAACTGAGATTTCAAAATATTTCTTCCGCACCTGAAAAGTTAAATAACTCTAGCACTGAAGCTGTAAGGGCCGCAGCAGGACATGTGGGATCTCTCCGGGTGCAGGAAAGCAGAGGGCTGGTGAGACAGGAGCAGCACAGGCACTGCCAATAGACGGCTAAAGCCCCAGCACTCAGGGAGAGCCTCCTTCAGCTGTACCAGAAGCTACGCAAGAGGAGGTGGATATAGGGGAATTGTTCTCTTCTTATTAGAGCTCAGACTGGCTAAAGGGCACAGATGTCTGAAAAGATTTAAAAAAAAAATGTCATGCAGTGGGCAGAATCACTTTTAGTTCCTATTAGTTTGACTAGCAATAAAGTCAGAGAGGTTTTCTGTGGGAGCTATGACAAACATCACTTGGGCTGGGTTACCTGCGTGTAATGGCACACATGAACATACAGCCGTGGGAAAACACGGATCCAGAAGATGTGGTAAAGGGGAAGGAGCAGCAAAAACAACCCTGGAAGATTCTGGTGAAGCAAAAAGTGCAAGCATTAATAAGGAAGCCTATGAATAATTATTAAAACCCACTAATAACTACCAGCAAGTCCAACAGAAACTACAGGAAAACCAGTCCTGTTAGCAATGAGAGCAACGCCTTGCATAACACTGCAGTTATCATAACAGCAATTCCAGGGAGAGAACTAACAGCAGTTTCTGTTCTGCCTGTGAACCCATGAGAGCCGAAGTCCCAGTTGTGGTGCTGGGAGACACTACAGGAAATAATAGGGAAGTCCTCCTAAAAATGGAGTGCCATTAACTCAGAAGCCGCTGCAAACATGTTTGAGATCAGTAACTGGGAAAGGGATGAAAGCCACCCACCTGAATTCCTGTCCCTCTGGGGTATGCCACACAGTAAGCATGAGGTGCAAGGCAGCGGAGCAGATCTCGTTATGCAGTCAATTCAGATAACCCTGGCCCGAGTGAGAACAATTACTGGTGGTGAACTTGAAACCACTTCCGAAATCCAACCTTGAGCAATACCTTGATAGTTCACAGATTTATATGTGTACGGAGACTGAAAACGAAGGCACGTTGCAAAGGTGGCATGGAGCAAGGTGAATGAAAACAACCTGGCTGTATCCTTGAGAAAGACCTTGGTACCACCAGCTGTTTGTATTTCAGCTACAAGAGGCAACATAACGGAAGAAAAATGATTGAAAGCAGAACTGGGGTACCCTGGGCTACCAGCTGGGAGCTGGGAGAGGGATGCACCTTGTAAGGGGCAAACCCAAATGTTCAGCCTTCACTGGTGCAGTTGGGCTGAGGTTATCCTTTGTGTTGGCAACCAACACGAATACCTGTTAGCACCTACAAGAGGCACACCGATGAAGAAAAAGATCTTTTCATATTTTAACCTGTAATCAGGAAGTGAAAAGAGCAGAGGCTATCCCTTGGTGTGGTGTTTCATTGTGTGCTTCAGGGACTAGGTATGATCCACCAAATAACACTGCTTGTCATGTCTGTGTGTGTATGTGAGCTGCCTGTGATGATGTACGTTTCTAGCCTGTGCATAGGAAAACAAGTATGGTGTTAACACTTACTCGGCAATTGTGGTACCTAGTAATATCAGCCTACGACTGGGATGCATGGGCCTCACTCCTGAAAACAGTCTTGGAACATTTAATGGAAAAATATTGTCCTTTTTCTGACCCTCACGTCTTGATCATTAGCCAGTATCCTGCTGAAAAAAATGCAGAGACAGCAGGGAGATGTCTGTAGCCCAAAGGAACTTGAGAAAAAAGCCTTGGAGTACAGCGTAGTACAAAAGTTCTGGTAAAATATCTTGGGAAGTGGGCTGCTTCCACAAACCCTCCACAGCTGGCTGACACTCTCCTTTATCGAGACAGATTTTGCCCATGGTCAGAGAGCCCTATTTTGTACGTGCTGTTCAGCAGATGGTTGATCAACTTCCTTATACTGAAGTTTCCTGGGGATGATAATCCCCAACACAGTGGCAGGTCAGGGGATTGAAAGCATCTGAAAAGAGACAATACTTCTTCGGGCTTTCCACCATTTGAATGGCTGTATAGAAGGCAGCCCTGAAAAATACTGGACCTCTTCCAAGAATACGATCAGAATGTCTATTTGTTCTTCTTTTGTCACTGGTAATAAAAGCAGCAACTAAATCTAATGCTTATTTAATGTCTTGGATTAACAAAACAGCTGGAGGCTTAAAGAAACATGGTGTTACATAACGACACCTGGCACAACACTGGCAAGCAGCCTGAGCCCCAGAGCTCAGTCTTGCTGCGCTGGGCCCTGACAGGTTCAGTCTCCTGCTTGCACTACACAAAGTCTCAATACAATTCTAGCAGCTGCTCTGGTTTCCAGGCAGGTGATACACCGTGGTGAACTCTGCCAACCACCGCCCTGGCAGAGCTCTTGCAGAACATGCAAACTGCCCAGGAGTCTCCCTGTCAGTTTGGTTAAACGTCAGGGCAGGCATGAATAGACAAAACGTGAGGTGAAGCCTGAAAAATTAGGCTGCCTGTCGTCAATAATTAAGAAACGATAAACCCTCATTTAGGTGTAGTAAATTTTTCACTGGAATCCCCTTTGCCTATTATTAAGCATCAGAGGATATTTTGGGGGATAGTTTTAATGATCCATTCAACAACCCCATTAGCTGGTTTACTAGGAGCAGAAAAGCAGAGTGCAACGCGGCATAGCGGAGGCCTGCATGGCTGCCAAACGCATAGCGCCCGAGAATGGTGCTATGGTAAATGAGTGCATCTGAACCCTGTTATTACTGCGTGGGGATTTAGGTTGCTACTCAGTGGCTGACATAGCTAGTCACTACCTTGCTATGTTTCTGTAACGGAGTCAGTATAAACTCACTGATAAAAAAAAAATAAAAATAAAATTGTCCTTAGCTCTTTCAAGATATACATGTGATTTATTTGCTGCAGGTAAAAGAAAGTTAATTTCTTGTGTTTTGCTCAGTGTTCTGTTGCTTTTCAGTTTATCAGTCAACTCTGTTGAACAGGCTGTGGGGTTCACTGCTACACTGTGAACTTTTATTCCTTATTCCAAAGAATACACATGAGAATTAGGTTCTCTGACTGTATTTTGCTTGGAATGGTGCACACAGGCCAGAAACAGTATCTGCATGAAACCTCTGCATGCCTTTGCTTAGGGTTGTGCACTTTCGTTCAGTCTTGCAAACTGCTAAATAATGATATGAATCATAAAAATTTCTACATCATTTCATGCAATGAGAAAGAAAGGAATACAATTTGGTATAAAAAAAAAAAAAGTCTGTGTTAAAGATATCCATGCTCACATCATTTAAACTTCATTTTAAGATTGTTATCTATCTCGCAAAGCTGCCCAAAGATTCTGGAGGGCTTATGGCAAAAGACTGTGGCCCTCACATTGAAAAATGGATTATATAAAGTAGAGGCCCTTTTCAACCCCTCAAAGAAAGAAGTCACAAACTCTCTCACTTCTACCCTTTTCTGCCTTCCTATTTCAGACACAGAATTATGTCCATGCTAAAATTCAAACTCCATCCTGTTGCTTTGCTCTGTGCAAAAGTGCAGGAATTTTACTACAATTACATGCCTACATCTCACTATGAAACACCTGACTGGTGGCTCTTTTAATAATGTATCATATGACTCAACTTTAATTATTAATACTCTTTTTTTGAGACAGCTAAAGGAATACCTTTCTCTCTTTTTGAGAGAGATAAAGGAAGGGGGATGGGGGGGGTTGAGGGGAAATGTTATCTTTTTGATAAGGACTTTTCTAGCTGCATAGCTAGTCTTAAACATTGATTCAGCCCTGAACTGAAAATTCACTTTTGCAGATAATAAACTCTACACAGTATTAAATTATTAGCTACATGCTTGCCCTCTGTGGACAACTCCAGACTACCTATTTCCCAAACATCTTTTTTTGTATCTTTTGCTTCTCTCCTGTACACACGCTCTAAGTGTTGCTCATCTGCTGGAAGTGGGGCAATTTCAGGAATTTCCATATCTGCTCAGAGTCACTCATCATGTAATGCATGATGATATGGGAAAAAAGCAGAGCCTGGAAAATGGTCTTTTGAAATCAACTGTAGTCATTGTAGATATGGATTCATTTCAATGTGCTCTGTCACAAGGCATGAGAATCCTTCATTAGCTCTTCTCACTGTTTATGTTTTAAATGAAGTTAAAAAGTCAAAACAGAATCTCAGTACTAAAGCTCCCAAGTCCAGCAGTCACTAACCTACTTGACTGAAGAAGGGTGTCACAAACATTTGTTAAAAAGTCCTACCAGCACAACATCATACTAAGTACAACTGTTCTTAGAGGGTGTTGGTTGTTTTGTTTTTTAGAAGTAGACTGGATTTGCATAAGAAAGAAACTTTGCAGGAAAATTTTCCCAGTGCCTTCTTCTATCTGTTACAGTAGTTCTGTGCAGTTCTGTGAAATCCACTCCCTGCTCTATTCAAGTCTTTTCTCCTTATGTTACAGTAACTTGTGATAGCCTTGCGTAAATACAGGGAAAAAGAATCACACAGAGTGAACAGAAAAACAGGATCAGGCAGAAAAGCAAGTAAAAACTTAAACAGAATTGGACTGATACGATCTGCCAAATGAACATGAGTTCTATGAAGTGAATACATGATAGAGCACAAAATACAGCCAGCAGTCAGGCACTGAGTATCAGTTTGCTATTTCAGATGAAGATGCCGTCATCTTTAAGAAGTGTATAAATACTGGTAAATCCAGTGACATGAATCCTGGAAATACATGAATTAACTCCCCATCACTGCCCACTGAACTTAAGTAAAATTGACATCTAAATGAAATGTTCTGTTTTGTCAGTTTTAGGCAACAATTTTGTATTGTCTAAATATAAAGAAAATGTGAAGCAAGTCCAAGGATAAAATATAATTAAAAGACTGAAAGTGACCTCATTAAACAGCAGTTACTTATAATTCAGCTTGGTTAGTACAGTATTGATCCTGCTGTTGGGGTCTACTGTCTAGGGTATTTCTAATATTGTCTGATACAGGTATCTGGAGAAAACATACCTTGCACATTTTCAGGATGACACTGGGGTGTCTGAATTTCTCCCACTGTAGTTTTAGAAACCTGAACAGAGAAGACGAGCCCGATTCATTTGTAACTGTTTGGAAAAGCACAGTCACATTTGACATGACACGATAACTAGAGTGAGTAAAGAAAAGCACTGAAAACTGAGAAGCACAGTCCTGGTAAAAAATAAATGCAATTTCAAGCAACTAAGACAACCGATGTAGAAAAAAAAAAAAAAAAAAAAAAAAAAAAAAAAACATATAAAAATAAACAAACAGGGAAAATATAAAGAAGACAACACTACACTAAATTGAATGGAGCAAAAGCAGGTTTTTTGTTGCTGCTGTTTTTTTTTTTTTTTTTTTTTTAATCTAGAAAAATGTAATTTCTTCTCAGACTGACTTTGATCCATTTTGAACTACCAGATATAACCCTGAAGAATTCAACATGTTTACTCATGAAAGCGTAAAAGAACTTAACAGTGAGTTTTCACATAATAGTGAAATTTTGATCTTCACTATTTTGTTTTGTTTTGTTTTTTGATTTTTTCTCATGTCAAAAGAAAGTGGAATGTCATTTCTTTAGGGAGTAGCTTTTATATTTTATCCTCTAAAGCTCTTAATCTTTCAGAATAACAGAACTCTCATCTTCAATTCATTTGAGGTTGAGACACAGGAAAACTGCCCACGTATGGTCACAAGACTAAGTATCTGTTTAAACGGAACTAAGGGGATGGAGTAGAATAAAAGCACATCTTTTACCCTCAAATATTAATTGTCTAATACATTTTTCTGACTATAGATAGGATTGGAACATCATCTACTCTATCAATAATTCACAAAATTTTTAAAAGAAATTAAACAGAAAGACACCTGTCTTTCCCTCCAAATTTTGAGAGGGCTAAACATCACCACTTCATGGACATTGCTGCCACTTAAATTAAAAGAAACAAAGAAAAACACAATACTCAAAATAAATACTGGGGAGTGTATGCTGCTTTTCTGCTTTTAAGATGGAGCAAATTAGACTGCAAGGTTAGCTGTAGCTGTAGTCTTTCACCCTCACATGAAAGCGTGACGAACTGAGAAATTTTGCCTGCTAGTCGCCTGGACACCCTTAGAGCCACATCTTCAGGAGAAAGTTCGTGCTTGGCACTTAAGACCATTAAGACCTTTCTTGGCAGTGTAGTGATCTCCAACCCTGAAACAAATTATGTAGCATCTGGTCTCCAGATGTGGAGCCCTCAAAGCCAGAGCTCTGTAGCAGCAAGTCAAGTGAATTGGAAAGGCAGCAGACAGGTCTCTGTAGGAAGGTACTGCGTGGTCTCAGAAGCCACTCACTACAGAGATATTCGTTGCCAAATATTTGTTTAAACAAATGACGGTTTTCTAGTGAAAACCTGCTTAGTAGAAAATTGGTGAGCAGCCCTACTTAACACCTTTTTATGAGACCTCATTCACAAATGGAAGAAACAATCTGTATCTTACAGAACCTGTACCACTGGACTATTCAAAATAAGACCTAGGAAATCCAACTAAAACTAAAAAGCTACAAACAAAAATGTAGTCAGATGAATGGAAAGGAATGGGAACTTCACATTCCACATCTTCTTCCAATGCCATGAAACTAAAATCATCCATTATTTAGACTATTCATATATTTAACAGGTCATCTTTAATAGACATACATTAAGAGCTGTGACATCTATTGATTTCAGAGCCATTATGCAAGGTATAAACCTGACACTGGTTTGTGCTCTACTTCAAGAATATAGACAAATTCTCTCAGTTGTAAAGCTTCTTTCAAAGTGTTATGTCCCTAAACTCTGCTGCCAGAAAGAGAAATCTTCCTATGAGGATAGTATTCTAATAACAAAATGTTCTCTTCTGAAAAGGAGGAGCATGTGATCATTGTAAAAGCATCTTTTTTTTTTTTTTTTTTTTTTTTTTTTTTGTGGCGAGGATTTGTGTGATCTGATGGCCTACAGATGTGCACTGAGAACTGCTTTCGGTCTCCTTCCTGCAGTCTACATGCTTAGTCACTAGAGCTATAAATAGTCCAACTCCTACTAGTTTTTATTTTTTTCCAAGACAGCATTCAACAGCCCCCTTCACAGGAAGATTTCTCTCAAGGGGAAAACATCAGCTTGGACACATGTATGGATGAAAATAAGTTTAGCTCTTAGTGGTTGGTGCGGGAGGAGCTGGTAGGAAGGAGCCGGTAACAACTACTAGTCAAAGTTTTGGTCCTTGTAGTCTGCCTTCATGTAGTCTTGCCACATGTGTTCTTTATTGCAAAAATCTGTTGGCAATGGTTACACAGCTCCTCAGGAAGAAGCCTGAGAGTGATGTCAGCTTCCCAAGGTTTCTGCTGGGAACGGTTCTTAGAACAGCAGGAAGGAGTCTTTTCTACCCCTGTGTTTTGTTCCTTATTCTCAGCATGTCGTCGATGATATCACACTTCTGTTATATTGGGCTTTTATCAGAAAAAAAACTAAAACTTCAGAGAATTATTTCAATCCTCAAATTTTCCTTTCACCTTGAGGTGCATGACTCCTTTCTCTCTATTATGAAGAGCTAGGAATTTGAAAGGGGCACAAACCTAAATTCCAGTCTCAAATTCTCCACATATTTTGAGGAAGTATTCATTAAGGTCTGAACTGTGCAGCTGACCCCACAGTAATGGCTGAATGAAATGGTGAGTTACAAGCACCTGAAGGACAAAGGATGTTTACAACTTTTTTTAATTAACCTATTTGATTCCCATGCATGTGATTGTCCAGGCCCCCTCAAGCAGCATAAGTGAGGGGGAAGAAGAACTCACCTACCCATAAGCTATAAAATTTAACCAATGGTTTTCCTGCAAACTAAAAGCAGAAAATTGAAAGGTCAGTCACATTGCAGTTTTCGGTGCCTAAACCAAAATTCATTATGAATCTAAGCATTTATGGTTTTCATTTTGTTTAATCAAAAACTTCAGTTTAAGTCAAACTCTTTTTTTTTTTTTTTTTAAAGAAAATAAAAAAAAAAAAAAGAAGAAGAAAAAAAAAAGAAAAAGTATTTTCCTGAGCAGGTTTTGCTGATGTTTAAACATCAGTTGGAATTTTATGGGGCTTGATATTTTTTGCTAAAATGAAATAATATGCAAGATACCAGTTAAATGATCTTCAGAGTGACAGAAATAATTCAGTTTTCAGAAAATGGTTTTTGTTCCCCTCAAATCCATTTTAATTTCCTAACTCCTCTCCCTAGGCATCACAGACCTGACTCACATACTACGATGAGTAGTGGAAAGCACTCTCTGTACGCACAGATGCTTTCTGTGACACATGCTGGAACTGGTATGAAATGCCTTATAAGGTATTGCACTGCTTTGGCCTCACACAAATTATTCTGAGATTGTTTGGCCTGAACTGTATGAAATAAAAAGTTAAGTAATCCAAAACCTGCAGATGTACAAGGAGGAAAAGCCTGGTGGGGATTAAACGATGTGGGGTTTTAAACAGATACACTACGCAATAATAAGCAACCAGTGACATGGATTAGACTGCTTCTTTGTAAGAGCTTCTCAAAACTTTACCTTTTCATTTAATTAAAATAATAAAGATCTTAGGGAATAAACAGAGTAAGATCTCAGTCATGGCTTCCAAAAGGTAAAGCCACGTTCTGCTTCCTGCTTCATATTCTAGTCAGAGGAAGAAACCGCATGATGTCAGTAAAGAGGGCCTTCAAGCTCTGGGCAAATGATCCCCGTTCAAAGAAACAAAGACGCACAGGCTGTAGATCTTATCTGCTTGTATTAGTAAGTACAGATACGATACTCAGGATAAAATAAATACTTTCACAGAGCTTGTGCTCCTAAGGTATCCTACAACAACCATACTGCTATATGATACTTTTGTTACACTCTTCTTGGAGCTTCCAGCTCCAAGGTTACCTGACAGTGAAAGTAAAATCAAAATCTTACTTCTAGCTTGCTTACATTACTGCATGCAATCAAGGAAATTATACATGGAATCAGGGTTAAGTCTCATATAAGCATTTAGCCAAAAAATAACATGAATTTCTAGCTTAAATAAGCTGCCATATGTTATATTTTTCAGTTCTGCTGAAATGCTGCTTCGTCCAAGTCTAAAGTGTGAAATATGTTGAAAGATCACGGTAACATTTCACTGGGAATAACTGATGGATAGCTGAATTTGTTTTCCTATATTATCTGTATACATAGGTTCATCTCTTACTTGATTATATAATTTCTACATTATTATTTGCTTTACTACAATACCTGAGTGTATCAGTTAACATTAAGACCACAGTGTGGTGGCTTCATACACGTAATAAGATGCCTCAGTTGCAAAAAGCTGAATAGATGAGACTGTGCAGAAAGGAGATGTTGTTCCCACTGCAACACATAGGAAGATGAGATGAAAGAAGATGGTGGTTTCAGTTTTTAGAATTCAGTATAGTTTAAGTGGAGTATTCAGTGTTTCTCCTTCTCACTGGTTGTCTCTCTTCTTTGTCTCCTTTCGAAGTAGCATTTCATCCCTGCTTGTTAGCATTCATGAGGTGCCTTACTGCTTCCTCTCCTTTATACTTTGTTCTTCCCCCTCTGCCCAAGCTCTCTCTAGCTTGTCTGCTCAGTCAGTAAATTCTTCAGAGCAAATACTGTTTTATTTCCTGTTTATATAGTACATGTAGAACAACACCTCAACATCAACCATTCTACAAACATACACACCTGGTACAGAAGAACACATGAAAGTTGTTAACCAGTGCCTTCATCTCATCAAGGTAAGAAGTACTGAGCTGCATGGGTACATACATGCCACAGCCTTTGATCTCTCCTACAGCTTGCTTTAAAATAAAACTGCTCAATTCCTTTCTTAATACGAATGCCTTGTTCACAAAGCAGCTTCTAGGCTGACATCATTATAGTGGCTGATCATAGTAAGTCTAACTGCTAGAAAACCTGGTACTTCCACATACTTTAAAATTTAATACTGAGGTCCACATACTTGGTGTCTATTTTTTTTTTAGTTACTCACAAAGCCACTGGTTAATAACACGCATACACGACTTACGTGAAAGTACTTGGTTGTGTATAAATTTGATGGAAAGAATCTATCATATTTTACACTACGCATCTAAGAGAGAGACCCCAATAACCTTCCCTACCCTAGCACCTGTCAGCAGAACTTGCTGCAGTTCCTATGGAGCACGTTGACGTTCTCCAGTGATACTGGAAACTAAACAATGTGAAAAATTAAAGGGCAGCAGTCCATGGGGTTGTCAGGATTAGTTTTGAATATAGGTGCACATGTTCATCATTTACAGAGAAAAAGCTGTTAAATTTCTACATGCTAGTAGTTGCACACACTGATATGTGATGGTTCCTGACTGGGAATTTGGAAAGCAAGTGTTCTTTTGACAGCATTTCATTTGAACGTGAGAATTCACATATATAGGAATCTGTGTCTGCTTCAACAGTTCAGCACTTTACCATTGTTATTGCCAGCATGTTTTTTATAGTGCTGTGCTATTTCCTACTCTCTACAAATAGCTATGAAGCATTTTAGTCCTGACATTTTAAGCAGTAAATTAGAAAAGATTGGATGAGGTTCAGATGAAAATGCAGATGAGTCCAAAGGACTCAGTGGGTCAGTCTTCACACGCCACGACTTGCTTATTTTCTTACTAGGGATCTTATCTAAACTAAACTTTTTAACTAGAAGACCCTGTGCCACTTTCAGCTTATTCAGCGAACTCACACCAGCATCGGAGCAGTAGTTTACAAAAAAGACATACAACTTAAGAGCGATATTTGGCTCTGTGTTAGAGGATCCAATGTTCCTCTGCTGTCTCAGACAGGATTTTCTTCCCAGCTGCTCCCTCACTTCCTTGGGCGCAGTGAAACAAATAGGTTGCTCAACAGATTACTCTGATATAATGTTATTTCATGGAAGTTTGTGTAAGAACAGCCAGTGGCTTCTAACCTTTCAGGCTGACTGATTTACTGCCCCTTTGTTTATAGGGAGAGGTGTTAGTCATTGTTTTGCACTGTTCTGCTCAGGGGTGCGGCATTGCTAGTTTAAAGTAACGCCAATTTTAGGAAGTTACAGTGCAATGTATAGGCTCCAAAACATTCTCCATCCCACAATGTTTTTGCAAAGAAAGCTCTATTTCCATTCTAGCCATCCCAGAAACAGGTACATGCAAAACTTGATTCTCTGCCCAACTCAGGAACTTCCACCTCCAAAAAACTTACCAGTGCTTCTAGGGCAGGAACACCTGAACACCGTGAGCTCACCTCTCACCTGATGTGAAGGTAAGTGTGTGACCAGCAGTACAACTATTTAATTTCTCTAAGTTTCTCAGAAACCACATGGTCCACAGACATTTATTTTTTCCTCCTGTTTGTCTAGGTGCCAAGTGCAGAGCCCAGCGTCCCTCAAGAACATCACTGTACACTAAGTTACCATGTATTCTGAGAGGCATGTTGTACATTCTGATAAGTGAGTCCTGTGGTGAGATAAAGAAAGGCTGCCTGTTTAACTGGGAAAGGAGAGCACTCCATCATGAGAGAAACTGAACATGCTCACACTATAAAAGATCCTAGGGTACAGGGTCAGGCAGCCAGGAGGGAGACAGTAAGTGGGAAACAACAGATTGGGAGATTGCTGCAAGGAGAAGGGGGTTCCCCTGCTGCTGGGAGCATATCTAGTGGCAGTATGACAGTGATGGATAGAAGGCTGCGACTGGACAAAATGTCCAGCATACAACTTAAAAACATGATACGATGGGTGAGCAATTGGCTGATGGGCAGGGCTCAAAGGGTTATGGTAAATGGGGCCACATCAGGCTGGCGGATGGTCACTAGTGGGGTCCCTCAAGGCTCCATTTTAGGGCCAGTCCTCTTCAATGTTTTTTATAAATGATTTGGATGTAGGACTAGAAGGTGTTTTGAGCAAATTTGCAGACAACACCAAACTTGGAGGAGTTGTGGACTCGGATGAGGGTGGAAAGGCCTTGCAGAGAGATCTGGACAGGCTGGAGAGCTGGGCAATCACCAACCACATGAAGTTTAACAAGAGCAAGTGCCAGGTCCTGCACCTGGGACGGGGCAACCCTGGCTATACGTACAGACTGGGCGACGAGACGCTGGAGAACAGCCCTGCAGAGAGGGATCTGGGGGTCGTGGTTGACAGCAAGCTGAATATGAGCCAGCAGTGTGCCCTGGCAGCCAGGAGGGCCAACCGTATCCTGGGGTGCATCAAGCACGGCATTGAGAGTCGGTCGAGGGAAGTGATCGTTCTGCTCTGCGCTGGTGTGGCCTCACCTCGAGTACTGTGTGCAGTTCTGGGCACCGCAGTACAAAAAGGACATTAAACTGTTGGAGAGTGTTCAGAGGAGGGAGACGAAGATGGTGAAGGGCCTAGAGGGGAAGACATGAGGAGCGGCTGAGGTCACTTGGCCTGTTCAGCCTGGAGAAGAGGAGGCTGAGGGGGGACCTCATCGCAGTCTACAACTTCTTTGTGGGGGGGAGTGGAGAGGCGAGTGACCTATTCTCCATAATCACTGGCGACAGGACCTACGGGAATAGTGTCAAGCTGAGGCAGGGGAAGTTTAGACTGGACATCAGGAGGAGGTTCTTCACCAAGAGGGTGGTTGTGCACTGGAACAGGCTCCCCAGGGAAGTAGTCACTGCACCAAGCCTGTCTGAATTCAATAAGACATTGGACTGTGCACTTAGTCACATGGTCTGAACTTTTGGGTAGACCTGTGCGGTGCCAGGAGTTGGACTTGATGATCCTTATGGGTCCCTTCCAACTTGGGATATTCTGTGATTCTATGACTGCAATAACAAGGGAGGTAGGAGCAAACCTTTATGGCTGGTACTGTGTGCTGAATATCTGCAGTGTGATTTGGTCATTTTACTGCAAAAAAAAAGTTCTGGTCCTGTAGCCAGGAAGTCCTGTAAGAAGTGTGAACACATGGTATGTTCAGGGGAAAATCTGGTGCTTTAGTTTCAGCTGAAAGGTGGCCAGTTTGTGTACTCAGATTGCTAGATAATATCTTTCAGTAACTATCAGGATGTGCCATGGTTAACTGAAAAGATAACACTGCAGTCTGTGAAAGTGGGTTTGTTTGTCACCTGGAGGTGCAGGAGGAACAGTGCCCCAGTCATTCTGAGCTGCTATACATGTAATTATGTTCAAGATCTATTCCACTGCATTACCAAATTCAGAAACATGAAGTATTTTCTGTATTAATAACAAATTCCTGACCTTTATTGTGCAGTTAACCTCCTGCCATTCACTCTGTGATGTGATACAAGGAGGAAATGAGAAATGGAAATTCTGGTAATGAAAGACAAGCTCAGAGCAGAATGAGAGGGAAGCACCATCTGAGGGGTGCATTACAGGAAAACAGCATCTTTATGGATTCATACATGATGTGACGAGAGATGGTTTTAATTGTACAAAATGACTTCTCATCTTAGGTAGAAGAATGCAACTACATTTTCTAAGCTTTTAAATCAGTATGTGTTTACCTGATTCCATTTTTACAGTGAAACAACCTTGGCTGCTTTTTTAAATCTTAATCACTTTTGAAGAAAAAAGAGAAGAGAAGCAAACACAATTTAAAAGTTGAGTTTGTTATTAGTAGTAGATACACCTAGAAACCCACATGTAAACACAATACATTTTAAAAGTGCCATGATTTTTAAGGTAGTTCAAGATCTGAGATGTGCTAATGTGTTCCAGTTCTCCAGAACCAACTCTGCCTATGATCATAGAGAAATTTGTTTTCCAGTTTCAAAACAAATCTTAATGTCCTCTATATCCCATATCAAAAATTTTCATTAGCTTACAAGTGAAGTGTTAACACCCAAATTTTGGTTTCTCTTCTGCTGACAGTGTCAGCACTTGAGACTTGTGCCTTTGCACTGCCAGTTCAATCACAGGAATACAAGAAGTGGGTTCTGAGACAGCAAGTTTTGTGATCACTTTGTATAAACCTGTCTTGGAAATCCCAACTCAGTAACAACTTCCTCCTTCTGCTCTGCCACATTTTAAGAGTGACCCAAGCTCCTAACTCTAGAATTCATTCTTAGGAATGCAATAGAGCAAGCATATTCACGCAAGTCAAGGCATTTTAGGTAAAACTAGGCACTTAAAAAAATTAGGTGATATAACAGGCAGTTGGAGTTTTACTTTTTCCTTTTTTTCCTCTTTTGCAATTTCCTTTGGGCTAAGACAGTGTTGATTGGTTGGGCTTACATTTGTTAAGCAAGCCTATCTAGCTGCCAGAAAAAAAAAAAAAAAAATCAAAATATTAAGTCCTTTGTGGTGTATATGGACTAAAAGCACAATAAACTGTTTATTTTGGCATGAATTTGATAAGTATGGAAGTAGAACAGTATCTCAAGGACTTTATGGTATACCATACACCTTCCAGCAACACACAAAAGTCTTGAGAGGATACCTGAATACATAAGCTAAATCCTGAAATTTTCTTGAAGGATACAAATACCTATTTTAAGTTAAGGAATAAGGATTTTCCAAAACCCACATACAGCTTTGACCTGTAAATAATTTTTAAGGATCCCTATAAGTATGGATTGAGAGATCTCCTGCTCAGTGGCTTCTACAGTATTCTTTCCTAATTTACTAGTTCTTGAGCAAAGTACCATGTTCTTTGCTTTATACATTACGCTAGTGTCAATAATTAAGAGTGCTACAAACCAAATTAGAAGGCCAGCTACTTCTAGTAATCCTACTGTTGGCATTATGCTGTCACAGATGCAAGCAACCCGAATTAGGGAAGAGTGCTTCTGGTAAAACACAAGACAGATGTATCCAGCTTCTGCTTTTAGATGATTGTGAAAAAGCAGTAAGATTCTCAGAGAGAAGAAGAAAATCAAAGAGCCTTGCTTAAAAGAGTCAGGAAATGCACTAAGTTTCTCTTTGATAAAAAGAATTACATATTTTTCATGGTACCAGCCTTTTATAAATAATATTTTAAAAATAAATTTTAATAAAATTAATCAAACTTAATTATTTTTCTTTAACAAGATCTCCTTAACTACATAATAAATTGTATAAAAACATTTCTGAAAATATAAAGAATATGACTAGTTAACCTTTCTAACTTAATATTACCATGAAGACAAAGTTTTGTGGCCTTTCAAACTCACATGTTTAAGTCTTTCTTTGTGCCACTATTTAATATATCAGCGAATATGGAAGAAGATTGCTAATAACATATTGACAGTTTTGTTTTCACTTCTTCATTGCACTGTGGCTACAAGAAGAAATTAATTAGATCTGTTTCTACTTACTGTAATGAAACACGTCATCTTAGAGATCCTGGCATGAATAACAGTTAAAGCCTGAATAATTTACTTCAGCAGAAATTAATTCATTGAAAGGGTTTGTGGTGAACCATGTATGTTATGACACAGTCACTGTAAAGATTTTCAGCAGTGGTGTTAAAGAATGAATTTGACCAAGGATATGAAACTTGACCTTGTTAAAAATGAAATCACAAGGGAAAACATCATTTTCTCTGTCAATACATACATCAGTCATCAGTATGTGAACCTGATACAGCAAACAACTTCAAATGCAACTGACTCTATAATCGCTTGAAAAATAAACTAGAATGAGCTCATTTGCATGTATAAACTAAATCCATTAGAGGTCAAGGAGTGTTCAACAGGAACAGTTATGCAAAAGGAACTCATTGTACCCACCGATGAGTAGGCACAGAAGCACAGAGCGTCTGGGACTTTTTCCAAAGTGTCGAGCAAAGGTGAACAGAGGAAAGAAAGGCAGCAAAGCATAACTAGGCCTTAACTTCTCTCTTTGGACAGGGAGAAGAAGAGATTTCTAATAACTTCCCCTTCCTTTTTGGTTGGTGGGATGCAGGTTGGTATTTATCCATGTAAGAACAGTGACAAACTACAAGGAAGAAGCATTAATAAGTCCATATTAACACCATGATTTCTAGAACAGGCAGCTGGGATGCTGTAAGGGCATTGCAACTCTGTAATTCACTAATTTGTTGAGTTTTATTAGCTCAGGACTAAGCCGTCTTTGCTTAGTCTTGCAAAGTACAACTACTACTAAATTACATTTCTTGGATATCAGTATTTATCACGAAGCTTTCAACAGCACAATCCACACTTCCTACAACATTTTGACTGATTTGCCCATAAATTGTGAAGCCTTGTTATATGAGTACAGTACCTTTACCCAAGTAACACTGGTTCCATTAGATGCACAGCCAGAAGGCAAGAATACATGGGCAGAATTTTTTTCTTTGATCAGAGATTAATTTAGGAGGTATCACTAAAGCTGGTCTGAGGAGTAGGACAGAACTCCATCCATTTTATCCATTATTGTTCTGCAGCAGAAACAGCCCAGACCAGTCCAAGAAGTTTTAAACTTGCAGCTCAAAGAAGTATCTGAGGATTAGCGTCTGCGTCAAAGACATTTTGTCTTGTGAATAATCCCGTGTTATATAAGCTATCATAATATTTACATATAATGTTCTACTTCACAGTGACTGTTCAAAATTTGCATCTTATTTCTGATCAAGCTTCAGGGCTGTCAAGCTTCAATTTCCAAGCATTAGCTGGCAATATGAGTGCCTCCCTAGGCAGGAGAAACAGCTCTTCTGCAGACAGTTTCTTCTAGGCTAGCAGGAGTTGTTTCTTAGTCTTCACTAGTAAACAGGTTGAATTAATTTATTATTGAACTAAGGAAGACTTTTAGAATTATTATTCTAAATGATCCTGTTATTACACTAATAATTTATGTTATTACACCAAAAAAATAAAAGAAATTCTTAATTTTTTAATATTATTTCTAACAGCTACACTGACTGGATAGTGACTAAATATAAGTGGGATAGTTGAGTAATTAGAAAAAGAATCAAAAGTGAAACAATTGGAAAAGATAGTCATTTTTCCGATTCTGTGAGTCAAATCAGTTACTGTGTCTAGCCAGGAAAGAGACTGAAAGTATTGCAAAACATATTGCTGTGTTCTTTTTTCTTTTTACTCTTCACCTGGAAAGGAAAGACTACAATTACTTCTCTTGTAATCACTAGCCTTAATTGTGCCTCTAGCACAGTACCACAACATTTTAAATATAAGTTGGTCCTACAGGGTCTGACTGATACTGTAGCTCAAATGTAAGAGCTAGGCTAGTAGAAAACTATTACCATTTTCCCATACAATCAATATTCTGGCAGTTTTGCTGTAAAAACTGTTATCCTAAAGAAGAATGTACAAATCTATGTGCCTTAACATGTGAAGGAATTGGGTTGTAGCAGAAGTTACATTGGCTGAAATCGTTCTGGAGCTGCACCTTCACTGTAGGATAGGTATTGAGCTGGTGCTACCAACTTCTCCATTTAAAAACATTTCTTAGGGCTCTATTTACTCAGTGCAACAAGAATGCCCTTGCAACTGACAATGACTTATGCTCAGTCTTCCAGGTTCCTTCCAGCAAGACATAAAGACAGCAAACAAAACAGCTGGAGGTCTGGCAAATGATTAACTTAGCTTGTTGGTGTACTCACAGCAATGATGTGATAGGGACATCGGCATCAGAAACAAGATAATCCTAGCACCTCAGAAACATTCAAAACTTCAGAAGAAACCTAGGCCAAAATGACTTTTATGGCCTGAAGAGTGAAAGGCAACAGTCAACTTGGTGCTGGCAGCAAAGAAGATTCCAAGAACAAGTTGGTTGAAGCTCAACTAACTCCTCATCATGTTGAAGTAAATGGGGTCTTTGGAGCGTGCTTGGAGTTGTCAGAGAACTGATACAGGTCTGGGATTCCCACCTCAGCCCAACTGCCTCCCAACATCTTTCTTCCCCACCTTTTTCTCTCCAGACCACAGTACAGGGCTCTTCCCAGCCCAGCCCCTTACCAGGGGGCTCCTCTTTTCCCATCCCATCTCAGCTCCCCCCTGCAGCACCTCACTTGTTGGTGCAGCACACCTGGCCCAGCTGTGCTGCTTGTTTGCTCCTCTGCCTCCTGCCACCACTAGCAACATAAGTGAGACATGAGGGGAAGCATGGATCTGTTCCAACAACACTAAAATGTTGTGATTTCATTTAAAATTACTATTTAAAGCTAACTCTGGCAGTTCTATGCAATGTGCAGTGCAACCTATTCAAAGAGGGGTCACACAACATTATTAGGAGAATAGGAGATACAGCACACATCTCTGGGGTCCCACATGAGCATGCTTCCTAAAAAAAACCCTCACATGGCTTTCCTGAATGCTCTCAAAGGCCTATGCCACATGCCAATAGCTGCTTAGCCCCCAAAACACACAGGGACAGAAAAACAAACACCACCAATTGTTTTAGCTGCCATTGTGTTCACACCATCCTCTTGCAGTTTAACAGCTGTGAGTGCCTGAGCCAGGGTACATAGGAGAGCCTTTCCAAGCTTTACACAGATGAAAACCTCGTCACAAATCACAGAAAGACAAATTAAAAAAAAAAAAAAAAAAAAGCCTGGCTGGCATTCATTTTTTTTACTGATGTAGTCTGAGTTTCTACCCAAACTACCCACTAAACAAAATACTATAGAAACGTACTGCACAGCATCTTGCATCATGCGTGCCTTACTCTGAAATACTTATCTCCCATACAGTGGAAGGCTAAAAGTTCTTCCTCAGTTCTGCTGCTGCCATTAATTATCCCTGTTTGTTCACTGGTAAATAGACACCTTTTTTGTTTTGTTTCTTTTTTGATTTATTTCTTGAACTGAAATGATTAGTGCTTTCAGATGTAAGTATTTTGCAGTATCATTTCTTATATTCTTACCTTGTATATTAGCATCATTAATTACAAATGTTTGTAGCAGTGCAGTCTGGAAAGGGCCAACAAGAAAGAGCGGCCGAAAAGTGAATGGTTTAGTAACACAAATTTCAAAGGATTACACAACTACAGAGCAATTCTGTGTTCTCAGAGCCATTTTAAACTTAATATATTTGATTAAATTTTTAGCTCCTGTAAAATTGTATAGTTGCTGAAGATAATGGCTTTAACACGCATTTAGTTCATCTGTGTACCAAGACCAATAATTATATGGGAAAATAAACTTCGATGATTTCATTATTGGATTCAAAAAAACAACATGAAGTCTGTTTTGAAACTGACACATTTCCAATTCCAAAATAGTTTTGCTTGTATTGCTTTTATATGACAGAATACTGAGAGTAAAAGAATGATATTTAAAAGAAAACATCTTTGCACATTTCTAAGGAAGTTATGCAAATTTCCCCATTTAGAAACCCACGTGTCAGGCTTTGACAGTTCTATTCAGAGATGTAACCTCACTGACACGGCAATCTCTGTGACATCATTTTCTGGAATGACCATTAAATTATTCTTTTTATTTTGGTCTTGGAAAGCTCCCCACAGAGGAAGTGTTTTCAATGCTCAGAGACAATGTCATTATTGCCATGCTATTAATGTATGAAGTTGCACCAGTTGCACCATTTACACAAGGTATAGAATTCATTTTCTGTTTTCTTTTTTTTTAAAAAAAAGAAAAAGAAAAAAGTTACTTCAGCAATACTGCTCTTTACATTCGCATTTGTAACAGCACAGATTTGCTATATGAATGCACTTACATATTCTTAAAACACCATAGAAAAGAAATACTAAGATTTTACATTGTTTTAAATAGAAGAAAACGTTCTGGGCATTACAGGCATACTAACCTCTCTTTCATGTCCCCCCAGTCCCCAGATATCAGTAGAATAGTTTGAAAAAAATATTGAAATTGGCAAATAAACTTAAACAGCTCTTTTCATTTGACAAATTTGTTCACTAAAATAACATTTTCCATTACTAGCTGTAGGATCACAGAATCAGTAACTGAGTTGAGTTTTGTGCTAAACCGTCTAGTTCTGTCTCCTCTACCTGATGCCCACTGGGCTCATTAGACAGTGCCTGCACCTGACCTGCCACACTGGCTATTTCTTAACTCCAGGCAGTACCAGAAACACCACTTGCACTACTTGCACCACTGTGCACTAGGCGCTTTCCATCATAACAAGTACCATCATAGCAAATTGCATCTTGCAGCAATAACCTGCCTACACTGTTTGCACAAGAATTTCAATAAAACCTTCCACAGTACTTTTCATAATAATAAACTGAAGATAGTTGGCAGTGTTAGTAAATAAATCATCATCTGGCATGTATTCCTGACAGCCCTAATTGCGCAGACTCCACAGATGAACAAGTTCCTTTGCGAGAGAACCAAGCTCACGTCACATCATCACAAAGCAAGAGCTGTTTCCCCTGCATCCTGCAAGCTTCCTGAAACCTCTTGCAGTTGTTCTCCTTCCCTCAATTCTGAAGCGATGATGTAATTGTCGTTCTGATGGTAGATTGCAAGCTGCAGAAGAACCAACCTCTTTTAGCTTCAAATGTCTTTCGATGTATGTTATGTCTGTTCTCCAGGTAATGCCTATGGAAGCTGTAGAAGATAAGGATAGCAGCTCCTCCTAAACACCTGCATCTATGAGAAAGTTCCAGGAATTTATCAAGACCTAGCTACGTAGTGATAACACCTTCTTTCGTACCTGAATAAATTCTTTCTCAGGTACAGATATGATTCAGTTATTCAATACAGGACACATGTATTTAAATTTTGACTCTGAAAATTTAAGACCAAATTTCTGCATTCCCATCACACTCTTTTCTCATGCCTCACAAGCCTAGCTGGTTACAGGGAACTGCACACAAAGGAAAGAAATCACACCTCATTCCCACTCGACTGCCCTGCCTTAGATTACGAATAAAGTCAACATTGCAGTGCTAGCAAGTGGATTGAACAAATGTGTATATTTAGATCAATTAGTATTCAACTTTAGCCTAAATTATAAGGCTACTCTTTGTCATCTCCCTATGTAACCATTAATTTTACGTTAGTCTACTCCAGAGGGCCATTCAGAGCAAGACCTGTTCTATCTCCACTGACTGACAAGGAGGTGAGGTGAAACTGAAACTCCTAATCTCAGTGTTTAAAGTTAAAAGTAGAAAGATAGGACACATGAACACCCTCTTATCCTCATAACTGAGAGGAATTCAGTATTTCTATTTATATTCTGTGTTCCACTTAATTTGCTACACATATTCTTTCTTCATTCAAAGTAGCCATCATATATCAACAGGTATTAAAGATATGCAAATCAGATTGTAAGTGGTCACCAGTTTTATGTTCTTTATCTTACAGTTACCTGATCAGAAGCATTGGGTTTTGACTCACTGAACTATTATCTGAGTTTAACTAATGTATTATAAGCAAGCATAAAAAAACATCAAGACAAAATCTCACGTCTCTCACTTGTTTTTGTGAATCTACTGAGTCAATCTACATAAAATGGTAAACTGACAAGTACTAACCATCACATCCTTCTTCAATATTTTGTAAGGTTTTAGAGCAGGTTGCAGGAAAGAGAAAAGGATCTAATTAACCCCACACCACAAAACCCCAAAATCTTCTGTCCTAAAATAGAGCCTTATTGGAAACAAGGTGTAAAATGAACAGTCCCTGGGATGTTAACTTATCACAGAATGGCTGTCAGATTGCTGCCAGTCTGAACAAGATATAGGTAACTATGTTGCATTGAAAGAAGTTACTTCCAGCAGAGAAGAATGAGTGTCTTTGTGCATGTCTTCATCTGGATTATTGGAGAAATACTGGTCACCCATGTTAATGAGAGGAAAACTCAAGGTTCCACAAGTGCAAAAAGAGGCTAGTAGTTAAAGATCCCATCTGACAGAAAAAGAGTAGAAAGCTTAGCTTGTTTAATGTGACAAGTGAGGATTCTGAAGTTCTGTTCTCTGTACGTAAATGCACAGAGGAAAAACAAAAGGAAGAAAAGAACTATTCAGGTTAAAAACTAACCTGAGCATTAGAACAGAAGTATACATGAGTATAAGGTTAGTAGCAGTACTTTTAAGCTGAATCTCAAAGGCAAGTTCCTGTTAATCACACTTTAAAACAGTCTTACTGAATAATCTTTTGACAGGAGGATCCTCAAACAAAACAGGTAACTCACTAGGTACTGCAGACAATACTGACAGTGCAAATTAGGAATTAAACAGCAGAATTACATTAAGCCCTGTTTTGTTACTACTGGCCTGTTGATGTTTTGGATTGGGCCTGCAGGACTCTATTTCAGGACAAATTCTGACTACCACTTTTAACCATCTTTTGTTTAATTCTAATGATTCAACAACCATCTGATTCATTGTTATGTGTATCTACCAAGTGGCAGGCACTCTCAAGTACCTTAAAGATAGGTGAGATGGGTACCCACTTTTTCCTTGCTGTATGACTCATTTGAAAGCTGTATGATCCAAAAATAAATTAAAAAAAAAAAAAAAACAAAACTTATTGCAGGTATTCAACCTCCCACAACTGTGAAAGTCTGCAGTCCATGAAGTCCCAGAGTCATATTTGTGTACCTCTATGAAACTTAACTATATAGTATCTATTGTGGTTAATCTGAATTACTAATACAGTAGAAGATACATAAGAAAACCAAAACAGATGATAAGTTTTTGAAGTCATAATAGGCCCTTATCTTTTTTTTCCCTTCTCCCTCTATGGAAAATTGTTCCAAGGAAGGGCACACACACGACCAGCTGTATCAATTGCGATACTTAAGATAAGAAATAGCAACACAGCATAAATCAAGCCACTAACTATGGAGATCGCTGCCAAAACAAGCAACCAAACACACAGTTCTGAAGAAATATGGAAAGGAATGAAGAGAGAACTGTACAACCAACCAGCCACCAGGAAATAAACAGAGTGAATCTAAGTCAGCAAACCGCAGCCAGACATTTTGGGCTAGACAGTACAGTTTACATGGAGACTTGTGTTGAGGGTGTGAAACAGCTGTAGAGTATCAAACAACTGTCCATGACACACTCTGATAGAATTTTATAGACTTTTTGCTGCTGTGAAACCAGCCTGTATTTCTCACCTAGCCCCCAAGATGAGGCGTGCCGGGGCACAGGGACTTGGATCAGGCCTAGTCTGCTCAGTAGTGTTACTGCTAGTGCACTGGAGGGAAAAGGTGCTCCTGCGTCTTCACACTGTGCTTTACAATACGTCCTTATGTGAGTCATGAAACAGGACCAGAGAGAAACCCGGTATGTGCACCCACCCGGATATATTTCTGTAAGGGCCTGTTGTAATCTTTGCTGAAGTGCAAGGTAATATCTATGAGCGGACGCAGCACACGCAAACCAGGTCATTAAGCAATAAACAGGCATTACTATCTCAGCCGTTTTCTTCATTAGTGCCAAAAGCTTTTAGTCTCTTGGGTGGAAGGTGTGTTTATCATCACAGTACACACCCAAACATGTCTCACTGAGCTTATGAATCCTAACTAGCGTTACCTTACGTAAATACAAGTTTCTCTTATCTTACTAAGGTGGAATGTTTCCTATTGTCTATTGGCCTCAGTGTTACAGCAGTGAGCTACTAGCCCTTCTACCATTCTGCTTTGGTGTTTTATACCTTCATCCCAGATGAAGAGCAATGCCTTGATCCCACTTTAATCCCACCTGGTATGACTGGCTGCAATACATATATTTGGACTACAAATACATATTTGTGGTATTACCATGAAAACATTTGGTTTTAGTCTCATTAACATGCAAAGTTTAGAACTTCAGATATCACTGAGCTGCAAGCTAGCTTAGATAACATTTAGAAGTCAGCAAAATACCCGTAAATGTAGTATTGATTGGGAGAATGTTTAGTTATCACTAGATTTAAATTTGTGACTTTTAACACAGTAAAGCAGTAAAAGTCATACGGACAGGACTGAGCACTAACCTTATAAATGTAAATTGAAGGTGTGGACAGTGCTAGTGAAACTTTAAAGGAAGAGTACAAGAAAGGTTTTCTGTACAAAGAAAAAAGTGAAAAAGCAGTGCAGATTGGGAGCTAAGAAAAATTGGCCACTGATCTGCAGTCTGCCTTAGAAGCATGTGAGCTGACAGCGTGTCCTACCAGGAACAAGGAGCTTAGGTTCCTCGGTCCACAGCTCAGCCATAAACATTCCCATTACACTGCATTCGACAAATAAAGGGCTTTCAGAAACGATGACAAATTTCAAGCATGACTGACATCATAGGGTCAAAACTTAGCACTGACTGCGTATGTGATGACTAAAGAAAAACAAAGTAATAAGGACAGTGAGAATAATAAATCCCTAAAATGGTAGTGGGATTATTTGGAAATGTCTAAAGAAATACTAGCATCAATAAATGAGATAAACTAAAGAAAAATATTCTAGGTAAATACTATCTTTTCACCTAAAAAAAGCTGACTAAGGAAATCCTATAGCCAGTAGCAATTATGTTCAAAAATGCCTCTTTTCCCTTCTGATAGAAAGGGAAATATTAGTTGTGACTGAAAATTGTACATATTATTTTTACTCTATTGCAGCAGTTCTGCACTGAGAAATAATGGATTTTGAAAAAAAACCAGTGTTTTACAAAAGTATAATGTTAAGCACAAGGAAAAGATGTTTTTACAAGCTTAGTGATTTTAGCCTGTGTCAAAGCAATTATTTTTCTGCAATGTTACAGCTCTAGGACAGGTTAACGTGGCTTGCCATTTAGACATCTAGTATTTTCCCCTCTGTCTCATACTTGAGCATGTCCAGTGCTCCTATAAATAAGCCATCAAATAAATCTCTGGTTATTTAAGCAAAACAGATTTTGCAAAGGTCAGAATCCTTCCTTTCCCTTTTCTAAAATAAGTGCAGAGCAATAGTAGGGCCAATCCATGCCTAGCTCCACTAATGACTGAGCAGGTGAATTGCAGCTCCCATGGAGTCTCACTGACTGACCTCGTTTGCCATGAACTATAAAGTCTAAACTGGTACAGTCCCTTTTAAATACACTGTTGCCTTCAGAGATTTCAGAGTATTTTTCAGTCACGCCCTCATGGAAGATGGAGTGATTTTTCTCTTCGAAGCCTGCTTGGGACAGGCAAGGAGAACAGCTTCTGTCCACACACCCACATACACACACACTTCTTTACTAAGCCATTACCATGGTTTATCAGGCTCATGGGACTCTCATTTTCTCATCCTACCTGCTAGGATAACACCCTAACATCAAGAATATAGTTTCTAGTTGAAATGTACTCACACCCTTATCTTTTCAGTAACTGCATTTATATCAAGCTTCTCCTCTGCAAAACACTGGTAACAGCAGCTCCTGCAAACTCCTCAGTCACTGACCTAACAAGCGAGCCCAGGAGGTCCTTTCTCCACAATGCCATTTGGGGAAATGGCATCTCTCTTCAGACTTGAAAGAACTTTTTTTCCTCCTTTGTTTGGCCAAGGTGTGGTTTGTTAATCCATGCCAGTGACTGTAGGTGGATAGCTCAAAACCTTGCAAGTCAGAGCAGCAAGATACTACATCTACCCTGGTCTGCAGGGTACCTCAGAGGCCCAGCTTTTACCAGGAAAACCCTCTGTATATTAAATACAAAGTGTCTTAGAAATATTGTTTCAGACACTTGTCTATCTGGTAACACTTACCATCTCAGCTAAAGATAGATTGCTTCTTTAAGTACTACTGTTTGTAGCTAACTAATAGATCTACTATATAACCATTGCAATACTGGCGAGGACTGTAACCTTTAAACGTCTGGCACACGTTGATGCCTAACTCCTAAGTTACTTAGAAGGAGACTCTGCAGTTCCCACTGCACATCTGGCAAGAATTCCTGCCTCAGGTAGATAAAAGACTTTACCTTCCAGTGGGAGGGAAGTAGAGTAGCATCACTTCTTTACAGGAGCAGACCCTTTGAAACAACAGCAAGCCTTAGTGCAAGAGCTGGTATTGCTCCCGCCTGCTTTGTTGGGAAGAACAGCCTCTGGCTGTAAACATCACTTGTTCCTGTTCCCTGGAAAGCCTCATTAGCGGACTTTGAATGTTCTTTGAAAAAAAAAATGGATTAATACTTCTCAAAAGCCTTTCCTATTCTGACTAGGTTTCTTGGCAAAGAATTAATTCATCCTGGCCTGACGACAGACTGCTGATCTGAACATATTTACAGGATGGTAAATTTTTGCCCCAAATCCTGTTGTTTTTTTAAGGAAGCAGCCAAGAATTATCATTATGCACAATCATTATCCACACCCTGCGATGACAGGAAACCAAATAGGAGCTATGAGACTTTTATCCTCACATTGCAGGTATCTTGGCAATACTGTTTTTTTTTGATATGGTGTGGATAAACAAGTCTGAGGAATACCGTAAGTGGAAATTAAAACATTTTTGTAGTACCAGAAGAGACAGATTTCAAGTGTTGACTACACTAAAAAATTACTTGATGGTTAATAGTGGAAAGTGAAATTCACCTGACCAAAACAAACAAACAAACAACAACAAAAAAAAAAACACTAAATCCACATCATTTAAATTTTAATTAGTGCCCTTATCTGTTTTCTTTATCATGTCAATAAAAATAGTGGTATATCTCCAGCTTATATTTTTGTGTTTTGCATGTCTACTGCTCTGCTTCTCTGTTTTTATAGTGGGCTGTTAGGAATATTAAATATTGATGTAATTGTACATATCTGTTTGGCAAGCTTTTAAGTTACATACAGATTATATAAAACCATTTATAAATCTAAGGTAACTGCTGTGTAAACTCCACTCATTTCCCTAGTTTCTTGTTTGCCACCTTCCCCCCAAACCAAGGCATAATTCTAGGCCCCTTAACAGCTTTATGCAGCTGTTCATACATATACTGAAGTGCTCTTCACTACATTCTTTCTGGAGAAAGACACTTGCACTGTTAAGCATCTCCTAGGCTACTAGGAGATACAGATTATTATTTCTTTTTCTTAAATTACTGTATACTTTTAGTGTCTTAATCTGGTTGCAGCACTACTTAGGAATCATAATCACAGATCAAGAATCACAAGGTCCATCTCACTGTATAGTGTTACCTACCTACAAATACAAAAGAATTTGGAGTCTTGCTCCATAATTCAGTGTGAATTTTAAAAAGGACTTCTGTAAGTACTCGTGTTTGGCTCAGTCACCCCTGCCCACAGCAGAAGTCCTCTCCTGACTATAGTGGGAGAGAAGCTGACAAATAATACATTGCTCGTAAAGGTAAGTAAGGGTACTGAGACTGATACTCCCACTGTTTTATGGGCACCATTTTCACAGCAGGAAGACAACGCAGGACTCCTTTTGTTTTATATGTCTTCATAAAACTATATTCCTAAGACTGGTTATTCATAGAAACATATTTTAAGCTACGTATTTGTGGATCCAAAGAAGTTCATTATCCTTGTAAGCACTATAAAAAAGTAACATTATCATCCCTCCATCTAATAAAGAGGTGGAAAATGCTTGTGAGATCACAAAGGCTTCCTGTAAGCTTTATCAACTATTAATGATTTCAGATTAAACCACACAGGGGACTTTGCTGATATGAAGACACCTGGAAGACATTTTAGCATCACACCAGATAAAAAGTATTCTAGGGAGCCATCTCTCTCTTTAATGAGGTAATATCCCACTGATTTCAACATCTCCCTGTTTTGCACACCTTGTGTACTCTTCCTTTCCTTCCCCATTCTAAGGGTTTCCAATATCTGTTCTCTTACAGAAAGAAGTGAAGCTTCTTTCTGTCTGACAGCTATAAAATGTTTAGAAGCTGTCAGTGTGTTTTATGTTGTTACGTAGATGATGTTAGGAGGTTGAAAATGCTACAGATGCCTCCCGATCCACTTACGCTTACTGTGCAAACCGCTCATTTCATTCCAGAAGGTGTAGGAAACTGACGGGGGTGCCAGCATGCACTCAGACTGAGATGCATTCTGCATTGCAGTCCTCAGGTAAACAGTGCCAGGCAGATAGATTGGGCTGACAGTGGAATATGGGTCTTTTGTGACATGAATTAGAGAGACTTATTAGGGGAGAGATTCTGTATCACCATTTCCTGCTTCTGAACTCAAAGCAGGCTTTGAAGTAGAGCAGAACGTTTTTATGATGCCCTTCAGCAATATTTCTTTAACGATTAAAGATTCTAAAACATTAAAGAATTCACTAGATGCTGCATGAATTTTCTGCATAAAGTCATGGTATTGGATTGCAGAGACCAAGAGTCAGGTTACATATTAACATACTACATTCAATAGCACCCCCAGCATGGCCCCCTCCCATCAGACAGGCCTAGAACAGTAGGCAAATTTTAATCAACTTCCACAAGAAATGGGTGAGATAAGGAAAATAACAGGTATCAACAGTTTACAAAAATAGAAATGAATCTCAGAAAAAGTATGTCCCCAAAAATAAACAAACATTCTTGGGAAGAGCTAGAAATTGTCATCCCAGATTCTTCCTCCAGAAATTTAATTGGTAGATTTTGCTGCCTTTTAATACATTAAGTCAGCAAATACAGAAGATAAAAATAGTCCTTTTTAGGCTATGCTGAAAACAGGAACACAGAAATGATGTTTAAGCTTTTAACTAAGTAATGAAATCTTCTTTAGAGCTTTTTTATACAGGAAAATTTTTCAACATCTGACTTCAGCTCAGAAAATTCCCCTAGGGCTGAATACTTGCATCTACTAGAAACTTCAAAAATACCATTTTTTTAAAAAAGTAACATACCATAATACTGAACATAAACATTCAGCCAAGAAATATGATAGAAACCATATACAGAAAGGTCCCAAGCAGCTACAAAATTCCAGTTAGCAAGATCCCTCAAAATCTCAGCATATACAAATGAAATTTCAACAAACCTTCATTCTCATCACTTCAGGACAAAGGAGGCATGCAGGGGAGAGAAGGAAAGTAAGTTCCTAACTTCCTGACTGAGACTTAAACCTCCTGAAACAGCCTTTCCTCCCTTTTTGAGTTACTGCAAAACTACAGAAGAGAAGCATGCTGGTTCTTAGGGCATTACTTGGCAAAGTAAATGGGACTTACTACTCTTACAGGTGGTCATGAGTTCTGATAAGTAAAATTAAGTTTGACAATTAGAGCTTCACAGTGATACCTATCATGTTTTTTATCATCATTAACTGACAATCATTAATGGAGTTCTGTAGACTTACATAGGCTTTTGTAAACAAAGATTTAGAAGAAACGTTGAAGATTTACTCAGACTGGTTCTTTGAAGAAAGATTTGCACTAAGGAACTCTATCTGGAAGAAAATTAAAGCTATCTGAGGCACAAGGTGACTGAAAGGCTGTAGGAAATATAGACAGAGAAAGAGATTGGTACAAGCATTATTATGCTTTTGTGTTTTTAATTTGAGGAATCTATGGGTTTGCAGCTGGGACAATCTTTCTCACCAGGCTGCAGAAAACAAGACCTCATCTTGGGCTAGAGGAGCCCAGGTGCCTGCCTCCCTGTTGATGGAGGACATCTGCCTGCCTTGGATGACCTCAGCCTTGACCTCTTCTCTGACTTGCCTCTGTCTTGCCTGCCCGGGGCATGCTCACTTCCACTCGCATTCTAAATAAAAGCAGGCCTGTAGACAGAGGCATCAGAAAATTATGCTCCTGAGGATGAACAAAGTCAGCACTGGCTGGGTCAGGCCTGCTAGGCCATCTGCAAGTGTGCCAATCCCTTAACTTTTTCTCAGTTTGAATGCTATTCCTTCAAAAGATCTCCAGAAAATCTGAGAAGCAAAGCAACAAAGGACAATGTTCATTTTAGCAGTAGTCTACTTTCCTACAGGTCTGCTACGGTGGGAAGATGAGGCTGTTCTCTAGTCATACCACGTTATTAAAAAGAGTTAATACTGAGAAACATATAAAAGTTCAGCATTTGAGCTGATTATACTGTTAAATTAGTTGCATGTGTCTCAGTTCAGTTTTTATTTTTATAAAGATGGGGCAAATTTCCTAGTAGAAATCCCCAGTGATGGTTTTAGCTGTCTACTCCTTGGTATTAATAGTTTTTTCTTCAAACCTATACACTAATAACAGCAGGATAACCTGGCTGGTTTTTGAAACAGTATCACATGAATATTTTCAAACACTTGAAGATGAATAATTTGGCCCAGTGATTTAAAAACAAAATTTGTCTCAATACCAATAATTTTTAGGGAAAAAATAAAATAAAATAACACTTTTGAAAGAAGGAGAGCTGCTTTTCCTGTATGGAAAATACAAAAATACAAAAGTATTCAGGCATGCCCTCAGCTGCCAGGTTTTGAAGGCACTGTGCCAATGACACTGCTCATAGAGAATAAGTCTGGAGAAGAGCTTGAGACCAAAAGCAGTGAGATCCATACACTGAGATTATAGAATCATAGAATCATTACAATTGGAAAAGAGCAGCAAGATCATCTGGTCCAACCACCCCCCTACCAACAGTACCACCAGCTAAACCATGTCCCTAAGCACCACGTCCATCCTTTCCTTAACACCCCCACGGACCATGACTCCAACACGTCCAGAGATGAACCATATCTCTAACAGTATTTTCTTAGTTTGCATTAATTAAAACAGAAAAGGTCTGTGCAGGAGTCTCTTAGTTTAACATACAGTTCTATCCATCCTGCAATAAGAAGAATGTGAAATTCAACTCCTGACAGTTTTCAGCTAAACAACATTGATTTCACATGTGGATTATGTCCCTAGTGGAGATACTGCTGTAAATGTATACCATCAAACTAAATCAGTATATTTTTCTGTCTGGGAATACCCATATAAATCATGATGTCATTCACGGGGTTTTTTCTTTTTTTTTTTTTCTTTTAAAAATTGCCTTGCTTAGGAAAAGAGAACGAGGATGTGACTAGTAGTTGTAAAGAGAAGTAAAATAAGGAAGGAATAAAATAATGCAGCAAATAAGTGACTTTTACAAATACAATAAATCCAATAGAATTCCAGTGATTTCATGGGCTGCTTCTGTTCCTTCTCACTCAAGAGCAAAAATAAAGTAGTCCTAACTGAATTATTTAGATTCACTTTTTTACTAATTTACAGCAGCCCTAATAAAACCAGAACCTCAAATCTTGTACAGCCATCTAGGCATTACCAAGTGGGTGTATGACACTACAGAATCAACTCAGTACATTTCATATTCAAAGCTTATATTAATAAACAGTTTGCAGATGTTGCGAACTATGTGTTTCTCGTTTGTTTTGTCTCAGTGTTTCAGCACTATGGTTTCTGAAAATGTGGAGATTACGAGAGCGAATGGTAACAGGCATTTTTAAACATATAGCAGTTTAAATTATGACCCAGCATAGCATTAGGACATGACAGATAGTGTCCAAATGTGCTAGAAAGCCACAACCCTTAATCTTCCCTCTTTCTGATGTTGTGTCATCTGCTTCTTTAAAAATCCCATGTCTGCCTCTCTCTTTCCACTCACTGCTCCAGATGAAAAAACATAACAAGCAACACTTCCACCCAAAAAAAAGCACAAAAAGGAGAAGTTCAGTAGATCTCAAATAAAGAGATTAAATGGAAAACAAAAACATGAGAGTTTTGCAATAAAAATCTAGCACACAGTTATGGTGCTGATGACTAGCATAAGCTAGGGTCTGAGAACAAAAAAGCAAAATAATTTGGTTCTTCATATGCATTAAAGTATGTGCTGTATAATTTCAGAGTATATTTGAAACTGATGTTTTACAGAAAGCTCATCTGTCAAGCTGGATATAGCATCTGGGAATATCTCATTGCTCTCTGTGTTAATATAAGAACCCCTCTGAGAAAAGGGAAAAAAGTGGTCCTTGGACCAGTTTCTACCACAAAGTAAATGCAGACTCATAGTTAAACCCATATTTAAGAAGGCCTAAAGATTCCTTCATTTTTACTAGCACCAGTGTATCCTTTAGGTGTGTATTCCATATTACTGGTAGTGGCAAAAGTGAAAATGCACACACACTTTTTCACCACATCAGAAGTACGTTAGTCAGCATGTGCCTTGGAAAGTCTGCAACACACAGGCAGTGCTGTATGGTTCTACCCTGTCACTGCAGTGGTTAACAGCTGGGGGTGTAGTTGTTTCATACCTGGAAATTATGATGCTCTGAGAATTTAACTCTGGATGTCAGCAGGAAAGTTTTCTTTGGAATTTTAAACCAGAATTGCTGTGAAATCCACTGAGCTGGCTGGTGGAAGATACCATTAGCTGATGATTGTTTCCTTTGCAGCGAGGGTCAGGTCTTATGGAGAAAACAATGTTCCTGTATGAATCGATGTTTTAAGCCTGCTGATGAAGAAGGTACTACGGCTGACAGATGTAGGTCTCACATGCATATCCAAATCTCATATACCTTGAACCTGATTTTCTTTTCATTATCAAATTAACTTCATAAAGCTTAAGTTCTCATATAAGCAGCACAAACAAAATCAGTATACATGTCTTTTTAATAGAGTTGCACGGCTATATAAAGTTTACAAATAAATGCAAATGATTTGGAAGTAGGTGATTTAAAACTCAGTTCCAAGTTCCTCTGGTTCAAACTTGTTATAAGCCACATACCTTCAATTTATAAATGTGGCTTGTAATTGAAAACCTGAAAAACTCTTTCAGATCTGGAGACAACTTACGTTCCTTTAGGACCAGAAGGTGACTTCTGATCTTCTTCAGTAGTACAGATTTTTGCTCCCAGAGGTTAATGATGTGTAGGAATGCTGGTGTTCTTTCAAGTAGCACATCAGGTATTGCTTACATGGTATTATACCAACACTAAAGAAAAAGTTTCCAGACATCAGATCTATCTTAAAAATTGAAAACAGAAACTGGGATAACAAAGGTAGTTTAGCTAGCAGTGTAGAAGGAAAATCTCTAAATTTGAATTAGGACAGAAGTAATTGAGATGACTATTACTTGCTGTCTTTCTTCTGAAAGCACTATTGAAGGCAACTTAGTCACAGACCCGGTCACTCAAATCCAAGACAGTTGAAAGAAAAAGACAAAAACAAGAAAGCCATTATGCTTTTTGTAACACTTCCAGGAACAGTAACTCCAGTTATAAAGCTGGAGTTGAGTCTCTGGATATATTCAACTCAAATGTGTGTTTTGCAATTTAAAAATGTCATGAAATGTCATGAAGAGAAAATGAAGTCTCTAGACAGATTAATATTTTTACTGTGAAGATAAATTTACATTGGATTTTTTCTTTCTTTCTTTTTTTTTTTTTGCTGATATAGTTAGACTTGTGAAACTTTCCTGGCCAAACACTTTCTGTATGGTTGTTTGATGTTCCAGCTTTGCTTTTGTGGGACAGTTCACTTATTTCAAACAAGCATTCTATATGGGGAAAAAAAAAAAAAAAAAAAAAAAAAAAAAAAAAAGGTTACGAGGCATGTTTTTTCTCATATTAATTCCCCTTGCATCTAAAAGCAAATTATCTTAAACTTTTTCATCTGGAACTACTGTTCTGAAGGATATATGAACCTAAGGATACAAAAATAATCTACCATTAATTCTATCCATTACAGGAACATTTTAAAAGCTATTTTATATTATCAACATGTTTTATTTTTTATTAACTAAATTTTCTTCATTGTACTTCACAGTGTCAGTTAGTTTCCACCTCTATACTGAGAAAGAGAACCAGGGAGCGTTGAGGCAACAGTACTGAAGGGAATTACAAAACCCAGCTGAGTGGGAGGCCACACAAAAAAAAAAAACACAACTGAAAGGGGAATTAGTTGCTGAGCAAAAACTATGGAAATGTGTCAAACACAGGTCATATTTCCCAAGTGATGAAGACAAAATGTAAAGCTCTTATAGATGCTAAGTACCATGTCAGTTTAATTTAACAGCATTTTTATTTGCAACATTCCTTTTTATATACCTGATATTTCTTTCAGGGCTAAATCAGGACAAGATATGAATGTCAGCTACAAGTGACAGAAAGGAGGGATGGCAGAAGAGACTAACAAAAGCTGCTCTCCTGCCTGCCCCTCTCGAATAGGAGTCTACACCACTGATCGCTGGCAAATAACCAGAGAGGAGAACAAAATCTGCCTCTGTTTCTTTCCTGGCAGAAAAAAAAATAAAAATAAAAATAAAATCTGTTTCCATATATTTCTGTTAGTTTCTTCAGACTTCGAATTTCTTCTATGCCATCAAGGCTAAGACCAAAAAAGTGTCTGTCTCTATCCTCTCTTTAAAGTAGCTCATAAAAGCCTGCATGAGTCTGGTATTATGTGTGTCAGATTCCTGGTTGGATTGAATCATTAAAGCCTTAGTCAATTCATGGGCAAAGCAGCCCCTATTTATATTCAGAAAAGGTCTGTGTTCCAGTTCCTAGGGCTACCTCCTTTCTTTCCTAGAAGATGTAAGTATCAAAATCCTTATCATACATAGGAATTAGAACAAGCAATGAAAGAGGAAATCCTCAGTGCATGCTTAATGAAAACCTCAAGTTACAGATTCAAAACTGTTAGTGAGTTGCACACCACGACGCTACTTCCCATTTAATGCAGGAAGCCTTTTCAAGCAGAGTAATGAACTCATTGAACTCTGAATGATTTCAGACAAGAACCTATGAAGTATTCAGAAACATTTAAGACAGAAGAACAGAGGGGCTGGAGACAATCTGAGATTTTGGGGACACAGTTTTGGATTGGACACAAGACAACAAGACTGGATGTATGCAGAATTGTGCAGTGAGGGTTTAAGGCTGTGTCAACAGAGTTTGGAAGCTGAAATCCAGCCAATTCCAGCCTCTCTTACTGGAATTCCACCTCCCATTTAATGCCTGTCTCCGCCTGGCAGTACTAAGTGTTTGCAAAAGTAACACCTCAAGTTCAAAGGACTGCAGAATTCTTGCTGAGATTTTAAAATTCCAAGGTGATAGAAACTCAGCTCAAGCCTCTGTTGTGTATCAAGGATGCCTATGCCAAGCATGCCTCAGAACAGGAGGAGAGAGGCAAGAAAGGATCCTGTGAAATATTTAAAAAATGCAGTCCAGGATTTTCTTTGCCTAGCCAGATTTTACGTTTTAATTGCAAGACCTGGAGACTCTTAAAATTCCAACCAGATTAAGAACAAAGGAAAGTAATTCGTAAAATGAGAATTAGGTGCTATAAAATTTTATGCCTCTTTTTACTAAAGCATTTCAGGAAAATTCATCAGGGCTGATCATTATTGTAAAAAAATAACAAAAAATAAAAAATAAAGGAAATGCTATCAAGGAAAGCAACAGTAGATCCATAATCCCAATTTTAATTTTATTGGGACTGCTAATTATCAGCACATTATCTGCCTTCAATATCTTACACATGCTGTACAATACTGTATTTGATCCAGGAAATTATCAGCACAAATGCCACAGATTATTCATCAGGAAAGGCAAAGCTATCCCTACCAATCTAAATCTTTCCAAATCTTTTCATATCTATCAAAAACGAATGTGCTGGAGTTGCATAGAGTGCATGGGGTTGTTACCAAGTTGATAGTGTACACCCTGAGCTCTATAAGCACGAAGGAAACTATGCAAGTTGGACAGTCAGGTTTTGCACTAAATTAGGACTTGCACTAAAGAATGGAAAAACCTCCAAGCAGATTAACTGCTGGACATACACGTACGACATTCAGGAGCAGGTATATTGTGCTGTATCTGTGTATGTACAGGGCTGTAAGTATGCTTCTCTATTATTATCAGATACAACTTGGTTCTATTTACGTCTTTTTTCTTAGGCTCTCTCCCCAGAAGCCAAAGAGAAAAATAATAATAATAATAATAATTGTGCTGAATTGCAGGGGAAGAATATACTTGCTCTGCATATCATTTGAACATTAGTCTCAAAGAAGTTCTTCTAACTCTGAGAAGCTGAGAAGTTAGAAGAGGAAACTTTTATAAGAAGTCCTGTTTTCAACCCTCTGTTTGAACAGTTGAAGTGCTGCTATTTTTAATGAATTGGACTTGATTACATAAGTACCAAATTCCATGCTAGTTTCATGAATTCCCCTCATGGGCCCATGAACTCAGCAACCTCTTTCTCAACTTCTTAAGCATTATGTTTCTTAAGGTGTCCCTGATGGACAGCAGTTTACAAGGATTCCACAGCTAACACTCACCTGATCACATTCTTTAGATAAGAAATAGTTTTTCTTCAAAACTTTGTCCCCAGCATCTTAATGGGAGTTTCAGACGTGTTTGTGCTAGTACTAAAGGAACTCCTAAGACCCTGCTTTGTAAACCTGGAAAAGTCTAAAAGGATTTTGCCAAATCTTTGGGACTTCTTAGGTGACAATTCACAGCATTTGATTTTGGTACTGACCTATTTATGAACTGACAAATTTTTGTCTCAAATTGCCGGTAAACTCACGATTGACCACAAAACTCAGGGCATGTAGCATTTGAGATATGTTACGGATTTTTCTTCTGAAGGAATCATTGTTGCAGAATTGCTATCTGTTATAACGGTGCAATAGATTCTCTCTCTTCTATTTGTAGTCTGTTGTGTCCTGTGTGTTGTGTTCTGCTATAAAGAAAGGGAGAAAAAGAATGAGTGAGAGGCATAGAAAGCAGGAGCCTGCAATACAAGCAGACACTGGGAGACTGCTGAGATCTGGGAAAAAACATACAACTAGTTCTCCAAAAGGTTAAAAAAAAGAAAAGAAAAAAAAAAAAAAAAAAAAAAAGTTTTTTTCTAGGGACCTAGAAGGTCTCTATCAAGTGTCTTGTAGCCCATGAAAACTGGGAAAGAGCACAAACCCAGAGGACAGGACAGTCTTTTGGAGGAAAGGAGTAGTCTAAATGCAAGTTTGTTTTGAGTTTACAAACACTTTGGGTAGGCAATGTATGAAAAAGACCCAGGCAACTGTACTTCAAAATTTGCACTAACCTTTGGACTTGCTACCAGCAGAAATAGGACGTCACCAAAGCTCTGAAGAGCCTAAGTTCGTAACTGGAAGCTTACAGGGTTGTTCTTATTTTTCGGCTGTCCAGGTGTCTTAGAGAGCCAAGGAGCATTTTCTCTTCATATGAAAGTTACTTTTCCTCCTACACTGACAATTGGTTTATCAATCAGTTACAACCAAGACAGACCAAATTAGGAGCTGGACGGGAGGCATTAAGTCCAAGATGTTCCTGCTGGTATCAGCAGAAGTCAGTATGGCCCAGCAGGGTTTAGATGATGCAGAATGATACCAGGAAATAAAAACTGATCTAATGTTATTTAGAAGTTAAATATCACAGAGAAAGAACAATTATAATTGGGCTCCAAATAAAATCAGGTTTTCAATCTTAAAACAGGTATGCTGTCTCTAGCTGTTCAGAGAATCATTTGAAATCACACTTTTTTATGAGCAAAATCATTTGAACTTTCAGACTAATTAATACTATTCATTTTCAGTTTTTCTTTTTTCCAAGGCAAACCTTCAGTTTAAGAACGATTTTCATTACGATGTGCTTTATGTTCCATTCAAATACACTCACCAAGCTCCACATGCAGCTAATCAAATTGCTATGTTTTGAAGGTAACACTTTGGAATGCCAGAACTAAGGCTCTACAAGAGCTCATAACTTGCCTCCTATTGCATTAAAAGAATATAATGATACGGTTGTTTTAAATTTCTTGAGACTTTCGGGGTTCAACATTCAACAAATGCAAACCACAAAGATTTTCTAACTAAACATGAGTTACTGGAAGTTTCACTTCACCCCTTCTTTACTAACTCCTGAATCAACCCACACAGGTCAGTGAAGTGTACTGTTAGCCCTCTGATATGGTGAAAGAATGCATTTGGATGCTGGCCACTACAGGAGGATTGCTCCACACAGAGGAATGTGTTGCCTGAGTTCTTACCAGTTTTTGTTGTAATCATCCTGTCTAGAGCTGTCTGAGTTAAAATTGGTTATGACTTTCAGACACAGACAATGAGTATGTCTGCAAAGACCAGTGCAGTGTATTGATATTCAAGAAAACCACTTCAGATGTTGTCCCTAGATCAGATCTATAATGGTTCTTACCCTTTGTATGGGACAGCTAAGAAACTGGTTAGTAACGGTGATGGCCCCCCCACTCGGCATAGCTTGTTAGCAGAGCTTAAATTTTAAGATCCTTACAATGACTCTATGATTTGAGCTGACAAATAGCCTAAAGGAGCAGAGAACATCTAACAGGTGACATGGTCTCTGCCAGTGTTCTGTCAATACTAGTTGACACAGAGAACTCAAATCCTTCTTTAATTCTTCCTCTTTTTTTTTTTCTTTTTCTTCACTTCTTTCCATATCTTTCAGAAGATCTGGAAGGTAGACTTCACTCTTGTCATGATGATGACTTCTGAGCTCAAACCAATGGTGCACTGTTAGTCATGTAAGTTTTTTAACACTTCTTTTTGTTCCTTTTTTTAAGAAGGTTTCCAATCTGACTCTGAGGGACAAATGCATTGATTTCACTAAATAGTATGCCTAATCTACATTGGTTTTGTATCATTTTAAAGTAATATTTCTTTACAATAATGTTATTTATTCAGTAAATTGTAAGCAATTATGTCATGTTAAATAGATATGCCTACTATTTGGGTATTGTTCTTTCTATTAGGACTTTATTAAGGAAAAAGATAAGAAGATGAGTAAGATAAGGTGAATGTGAAGATAACAATAAGAATACTTCAGTTATATTTTTCTGAAAAAAAAATGCCACTATTTATTTTTGAAATCTCTAAACAAAACCCTTTTTTTAATCACATAGGGTAACTAATATTATAAGTACATTTCTAACTACCACTGGCATGGTTTGTTTTCTGAGGAAACAAGAAACATAAGGATATTAAATTCCAGTGATAACAAAAATATACTAAATTAGCTAAGTTAATCACAATACAAACTTAGAAAGTGCAAAACTAAGATTGTACTGTGACAATCATTACAAATCAGCCATTTCCCATCACGCAGAAAGCTTTCAAAACTTCAAGCACTATCTCCAACCAAGGAAGCAATCAGTGCTAGGTCTCATAGTAACCTACAGTGCCACACAAACTTACCTAATGTTTTACAGGAAGGAGACAAATGCAGTATTTTGATGAAAGTACACAGAAAATATAGGAAGGTATATAGAGAGATGACTGACAGGACACAGCAATTGAGAGTCTGATACCTGGGGAAGAAAAGTGTATCTACCTAATGTAATCATTAGTGCACAGACTGTAATTCAAATACATGATAGTGAAAAAGTTGTCTATATACTGCTGGGCTAAACAGCAACTTGGGATACATTTTAAAAAGTCTAATCTATGTTTGATAATCTCATTGACTGTCCTTGGGTGTGATACAGAAAAGCAGACTTGGGAAGTGGAGAAATCATTTCAGAGGGAAATCTCCTGAACTGTAGAAAGGACAAGCTACCAGTGAGAGTTACACTGGTGCAGCAGGCTAATTCTGTCTGATTATCAAATCCAGAATTAGTCTCCTATAATAACTAAGCTATTCTCTAATTATCTTTAATCTATTCACCCCCAAATCAGCAGTGCATCAACAGGGTACTGTAATGTCAAAGAACAGAGATACAGCATATTAAAGAAACTATCACTTTAATTTTGCAGGGTACTTTCTGTACAGATGTGTTTCGTTCCTATCAAGTAACTCAAAAAGAGAGCAATACAATAGCATTAAACATTGTAACAGCCAAATCAAACAAGGTTCAGTTTACCTTTTCATCTCCCACAGTTCTTAAGAATGCATGTAATGACAGACTGGGAACCACACTTGTTCAAACTGAAGCTTGCCTGACCTTGAAGGCGTGTTCACAACAATATTTTTAGAGCACAGAACTTGACTTCCATTTTCTTCATGGAGAAGTTGTGTATGCCACAACTAATATAAAAAGTCCGATTTTTTTTTTCAAGATTGGGTGGGAAAGGAAATGATTTCTACTAGCAGCTATAAATAACTGCTTAGTAGAATTAATTTATTCCAGTTACTTCATTAAAAAGTCATGAGCTGAGACTGGATTTAACATGAAAGCTACTATTAGTGGACATGCCTTCTGTTAAACAGGAAGCTTGCCACTTAATACTTAAGTTGCTCCTTTTTTTTCCCCCAATTTGGCCTCTTACGTTTGAAAACCAGACCCAAAATAAATCGCAGGGAGAAAAAATGATTTTTCTTTTGACCCATGCATGAAGAATGTATACTGGCTTAGGTGAAAGAATGTCAAAACTTAATCTGACCTCGCATATACTAAAATGTAACAGGAAGTACCTCTGTTGGTGTCACTGGTGAGGAAATTTGCAAAAGCAAGCTAGCTGGGATTAGGCGTACTGGCTTTGGCAAAGAGTCTCCATTCCTCACGAGCTCAGGCATTAAAAGAAAATATATGTAAATAAGGTCTGAGAGTTGCATCTGCGTCACATCCATCATCATTTGGAAAATAAAATCTTAAGAGATGCAAAAGAACTGCAAGAATAATTAATGTAATTAAGATATTCTGGGGTAAGGGAATTACTCTAAGAGTTCTTCATGACTGTGGTGGAACACAGAGGCAAAGGGAGGACCGACAACATTGCAGTGCTGAACAATAGTGCAACCTCCTAACAGTTTGGTTAAGCTAACCAAAAACATCTAGGCACAGAAGGAATTGATACAATTCAGTGCTTTTCTCTATCTCCACAGTTTCTGTTGTGTTTCAGTGACATTAAATAGTACTTGGAATTGCTCACCCTCTGGCAGGAGTGCCATAAACAAACACAGCTGTGTGCAGCGTCACACCAGCACCTTACTGCACCTGACCACACACCTGTGGCATTTCATAGTCACTCAGATGCACGTAAGAACAGATGCTGAGAAGACTTCCATGCATCAAGCTAAGCAAACAATAGTTTAAATGTTCATTTACACTATTTCCTTTACTGTAAAGCATCCCTGAAGACAACAAAAATTAAATGTACACAAGTCTGTAGCTCAGATTCCTCTTCAAGAAATAATGCTGTGAGACAATTTCTGAAAAGGATGATAAATGCATCCCATACCATTCCACGAGCAGGAAACAGGAAAGCAGCCAGTTCGCTGGAGTTAACACCGAAGACGTGTCCAGAGGATTTTCCAGCACACACACAGCCCACAGCCTCCCCCCAGCAGGGCTCCCCAGCAGGCACGGTTCCACGCCACCAGATCCCAGAGCCAGTGCAAACCCAGAAGCTCCCACAGCCTGTGTTCTTCTGCTAGTTTTCTGGTTTTCATGCATCAGTGTAAGTGAGAGAATGTGTGTACAATAAATGTGGTAATGAAACAAAATTTGAAAGCACAGTATGAGAAGCCCCTGAAAGATTTGCTTCAGGGATTCTAATATGGACCAGTAATTCCTATCGTACACGGGATCCCACTTTGTGAAATACCTGTTTTGTTGCTATCAGCTCAGCTCCTTCACCACACCTCATCCAGCAAGCCGCTCAGCAGCTACGTAAGCGGGCCAGCAGCAGTCAGAGCGCTGCAGAGCAGCTCAGCGACCCGAGCAACTGCTGACCAGGGCCCGACCCCACCAGCTCCCACGCCTGGGCTCATGGCTGCCCTTGCTACCCTGCAGGTCCTTCACACCAATCAGGTACTCAGCCTTTAGACATATATGAAGTATCTAAATCCTGCTATCAATTTTCTGTATTTTTCCTTTATCTTCACTAGAGGCATTCCACAGATAGATTTTTTTCTTTGCTTAATAAAAACAAACAAACAAACAAAAGGAAGCACAAGCCTGTGATTGTGGCACAGACGGCAGAAATCAGTATAAAATGTACATTGTACATACCTGACTTCACCACGGGTTTTCAGCATGTCCATAGGAAAGCTGGGTAAATACTCGTTCCTTCCAGTGTATAAAATGGTTGGAATACAACTCACAACATGTAAATAAGCTAAGTTAAATGATCATTTTGAGGCATTTACATGCACAGGAAAAAGCAATGTTGATGTAAACTTGCTCTCATTTCAAGATTTTTCCTTTTAGAAACTTGGTTGGAACTGAAAAAACTTGAAAGAACAACAAAGAACTATGCCGGGTATATACAGTGTATGTTATTGAATTTCACAGCCTATTTACTGGCATAAAAGCAAACATATTGTAACTGGCAAGTATTTCCACTTACCAAATAAATACATTAATTATAGTACTGCTAAATCTTAATGTTTAAAAGGCAGCAGTATTTGTAAGTCTGTGTATGCCTCTCCAGTGCTGTACTTGATTGAGCAGCTCTGCAATATAAATGTTCAGGTATTTATAGAAGGTACCAAAGTCAGTGAATGCTCTCTAAACTTCTGTGTTATCTAAATAAATATATTTGATTTTATATGTAAATTTATTAGCCAGTAATATGCATTGCTGAGACAAATTAAAGATAGATCTAGAAAGCCAAGTGAATGGAGCAAATATCATGAGAAATTTCATTTTCAAAAAAGCTCCCAGGGATTTCAAATCTTACTCACACAAGTAAATTTTTCACTACCGGGCATGACAACATTGCTGAGTTTCATGTTAGCATGGAATGATGAATGTTCTATAGCATTACAAAATTTCAAAACTTTAATATAGTATTACAAAACTTTAATAGTATTACAAAATCTTACTTAAAATGTTGCAAACCTATCAGCGTAGGGAAACCAATCTTTTACTGATGTTATCTGAGGCATTCTACTTCAATGGCAATAAATATATATGATAGCACACAAAATGTATGATGTTGAAATTGCTTTGCTAAGCAATAAGGTATTTCTTAGCCATCTCTAAGCTAACCAGTTGAGAGATCTAGTAGATCATACGACAAAAATAAATACATGCATCTCTCCCCAGAAACCAGGAGTTTTACAGATTTACTTCCCCTTTTCTCCTCACCTTTCCCATAATCAATAAGTGGTTTGGGTCCATGGTGTACGTATCAAAGAATGAAAATCTGTAGCTGCTCCTAATCCAACAAACTTTCCCAATGGTGAATAACCTTGATTCCACTAAGCTCATCAGAGAGACACACAGAGTGGAAAAGGTCATCTCCTTAGCCTAAGGCGTGCAGCCAAGCTTGTGCTCTTGCATGTTTCCCACACTTTCAGTAAAATCAAGATCGTGGGCTCTACCAACAGAAATCTCCCATTTATTTCAATATTTAAGTGGACTGACCTGATTTGCTTTAGATGCCTGTACTAGGAAAATACGGACTTCACCTTAGGAGATACATTTTTCTCTGCTGACTCTAAAATGAGCAGAGGATGACTAAATCAGCTATAGACATATACACACTAGATGCTTACATTTTGGTGTTCCACCATGGAAGTCAAATTCTAAATTTCTAGATAAATTGCTGGACGTCTAAGTCAGCATAATGCTTGCCTGCACGCAGCAACACATCTTTAAAATAAGGGGAATATTTCTGTCTTAAACAGGCTGTTGAAATACCATCAAAGCGGACAGGAAATGTGACCCAGAGTGTCACTGCAAAGTCACCAGCTGCTGAGCAGGCTCCCAGCTCAGAGGCATCACCCCTCGTCAGGCAGTGCCGGGCTCCCCTCACCTCCCACGGTTCGGTGCCTGGAGTTGGGCAGCACAGTGACTCTTATCCTGTGGTCAAATCTGCACCAAGACTTGATGGAGGAAGAAAGCAGAAGCGGCAGCAGCAGCTTTCCTCGCCTCTGTGCTTCTCTCTTCTCTGTCATCCCCTTCCCCTGCTGACTTCATACAGCCACTGTCCCCGGAGCACGCTGCCTTCTTCCCACAGCTATCAAAATTTCCCTCCGACTTCCTTCCCTCGCCACACAAAGTTTCACTGCTTCCTCCGGCCTCACACCCGACCTCCCCTGCTAGATCCACACAGGCCGTGCCGTTCAGGCCCTGCTTCCCAGCACCCTGGTGAACAGTCTCTAAAAGCCTCGCACCACTCAACAGGGAATGGTTATCTTGCCGGAATCTGGAGCAAGGTAACACTGGTCGAGGTGGTTATTCCGGACAGGCTGGAAGGTTCCTTGCCTATCTCAGGTATGGGAGGTCACAACAGAGGAGATGGCAGTGAGGAGAGGATATTGAGACCATCTCCGTAACACAGCTGACCTGCTTTCCATCTTTTGTGACTAAACTGCCAGGAAATTTAACTGGAATTAGAGCTTAAAGGTGATTTACGGTTTTCTATAAAATCTCTTTTCTGTAAGAAAATGAGTGTCATCCCTCTTTGTGAAGACCTTCGGAAACCAACTATGATTCTGAAAGATCACGATCTGGAAAATCTAGTCACACGAGATCAGGATTCGACACAGCGCTAAAGGCATGCAAGCCTTTGGGCTGATGTCATACTGGCATACAGCTGCACGGAGACAGCGCTGAAATTTGGTAAGAAAAACCATGGGAGAGTCAGGTGTACAGCTGGATTTTCATGAAGGTATGCTGATAATTTAAAAAACCCTGGCTTTAGGCACACCTTGCGACACGCCATATGATGGAGGCTGTGAAGTTGATGTAGTTTGGTCCATACGTGTTTTACGTGACGGGACAGAACCGCTTGCTTGTATCCAAGCGTGCACCACGCATGAAAGACAACTAAATGCGAAGCTTCCCTATTAGTCTTCCCCTACCCACACTTTCCAAGCATAAGTCTTTGTAAAGGCACCGAAACACCGAGAAGTGCCGGGTTAACACCCCCCCCACATGCCGGGCGCTCGGCGCGGTCGCAGCTCCCTCTAGGGCCCGAGGCGGCGCCGAGGCGTGAGGCCCCCGGGCAGGGGGGCTTCACAGAGCCCCTCAGAGCGGGATCCTCCGCTGCCCGTGGAGCCTTCCAACAGAGCCCTGTAGGGGAAGGGTCAACGGGTCCCCGCTTTATGAGGGAGGTGCCACAAGAAACTTCGCCTGGCGCCTGTGCGGACAGGTGAGCCCTGGCAGGCTTCGCTCAGGCGTGTGGACAGGGAGAGAGAACCGAGGACGAGGGCCACAGCGCGACCCTCCGGAGCCCTCCGGTGCGGCGAGGGAGGGCTGCCACACGCCCCCGGCCCTCCGGAACGTGCCGCCCGGCAGCCGCCCAGCAGCGCCCGGCCCCTCCCGCGGCCCGGCAGCGGGGGCAGCGGAGACAGCGGGGAGCAACGCCACCCCACCCCGCCTCCGTTCCCCCGCGCCCCGCACCCCGCCGCTCCCGTCCCCCGCGTCCCCGGCCTCCGCCGCTCCCACCGCCCTCCCGGCCCGGCTGCCCCGCGGGCGAGGCACCCGCAGTCCCCGCCTCTCGTCCCGCAGATATAAGCCCGCGCCTCCCGCCCCGTCGCAGCTCACCGCCGATCCGCCCCACGAAGATGCTGAGCGCCCACGCCGGACCCCGGGCTCTGCTGCTCGGCGCCCTGCTGTGCCGCCTGGCCGCCGCCGGTGGGTATCAGCGGGCGGAGGGCGCGGGGCTTGGACCCTCTGACAGGGCGGCCCCCCGGGGAGAGCCGCCCCGCGACGGCGGGGGCTCCGTCCCCGCTCCGGCTACGGAGCGCTGGGGTCGCCTCGGGCCGGCTTCTTCTGAGGAGCCCTTTGGGTACCGGGGGGGGAGGGGGGGGGCGTGCTGGGGCGGGGGGCTCCCCGGCAGCGCCAGGAGCGGTGGATGAGGTCTGTGCGCCTCGGCCCCAGGGCCAGGGCTGAGCTTGCCGTGGGGCAGAGCGGGCTGCGGGAGGTGATGAGGGTGTCGCCAAGGCCAGCGCCGGCCGCCCGGGGTCGCGGAGGTCGCGGCGCTTCCCGCGGCTCGGGGCTTCCCGGCCCGCTGCCTCTCGCCGCTCTTCCCCGAAGCGGCGGCGGCGCCGCGGCCGGCTCGGCAGGGGCAGGCCGGGGGGCGCGGGGTGAGGGCGGCCGCTGCCCAGGAGGGCTTTGTCCGCCTTCCCCGAGTGTAAGGGCTTGTCTTCTCCAAGTAAATAAAGGGTTTGGCTTCCCCAGGTAAATCAAAGGGGGAGTGGGGCTCGTGTTTTCTGCGGAAGATACAGCCGGACTGATTTTGAACTACATCGTATTGGCTTGGTGCTTGGACTTTGCCGCAAGCGTCCGAGATTTTGTAAGTTCTTGAGGGGTCTTGGATCAAAAAGTAAAAGCAGCCTTAGACAAGACTCCAACTAAGTTACCTCAGCAACCCGGGAGTTAGAGGATCCAGGAAAGAAAATAATTTTCTTCTCATATTTCTCACCTCTGCCAGAACACATTCCTTCATGGAGACAAGCATGAGCCCAAAGGGCAGGACCGAGCCTTTTTGCCCAAAATAACCTCTCTTATTAGCAATTAACAGCAACTGCCTCATTTAACAAAGCAGTGAATGCAGGGAGACAGGAATTACCTACAGTGCAACTGATGATGCTCTTTTCTCTTTAAAGGTAACTCAGAACTACCAACAGCAGTTAATATAACTTGGTCTTCAATCAATTTTAAAACTATACTACAATGGCAACCAAAACCGTCAGGCTACTTCTATACAGTAGAAATACATGGGTAAGTAAATAACACCATGGCACATACCTTAATGGCAACTGGAGAAGACGCAGACAGAGCGTTTGATTATTTCTGAGACTAAATGTAACAGGAAGAGAGCTCAGGCAAGGGGTCTAGGAAAACTGCCAACCCAGCTGTTAATACTTCTTTATATCCAACTATAACAATATCTGATTCAGGTTTCTGGCTTTGCCCACTTCAGAAATGATAAGTTGAGCTTTACATCAGTATTTCAATTCTGAGGTTTGGTGTGGGCCAGCTACACTGGAGATGTAGGGCAGGATACTCAGAAGAAGTTGACACTCAATGTGACATATCATGTATTAGAGAGAATTTCACCTTTTTATGTCTTTCAAGGTGTCTGGACCAAGTCTTTGTTCTTCAGTCTTGGGAGGTGTCTGATAAATATGAGTCTGAATTTTATTCTAATCAGTGAATCACTATAAATGTATAATTAATCTTGCTGGCTGATACTAAAAATCCCCTTTGTTTGTCTAGCTCCGTCAAGACTTCCTCTGTCATCATGTTTTATAGAAGCTATAAAATACCATGGACATAAAAACCAATCAGCTTATGTGAAGTGTCTAACACCTCTTTTAATACTGCACAAAAATTTCTGTGAAGTTCAGTAATAAATCTGTATGGTTCTTAGCTCCCATATTAATTCATAGACCATTATTAAACATGCCCTGAAGGGAAAACACATCATCAGCTCTCCCACATATTAACGAAAATATGATACTGTAGTTTCTTCTCTGTATAAAAGTTGCCGAGACATGAGGGCTCTCATGACTAATGGATGAAATACCAGTGCAGTGGTCTCATGTGCTCTCTTGTTCTTTAATCTAAGGGAGCGCTAAAAGGAATAGACTTAAAAGCACGTACTTAGCAGAATGGCACAACCTACCTTAGCAGCGTGATTCTACAAAAAGACATCAAAAGGACACAGAGCCTTATCTAGCACTGTGCACTTTGAAATGTTTTGTGAATCTGGAGTTTATTTCCAGACATTTTTGTTTGTGAAATACTGAAGTCTGTTTGCCCAAGGTTCAGTGTAGAATCAAGTGTAGTTCGGATACAGAGGCACTTCTTTAGACAAGGTGTTCCCATGGATGAAATGCCCTTAAATGTTTTCTTTCTCTTCCATGTACTCTTACGAAACTACATTTGATTGATCACCAAGATCAAATCTATTTTGTCCTATTTCAAAGCAAGGATACTAAAATGAACAGATCTGTGACATAAGAAATCTAGTAAACTGGGAAGGGACTTCTGGCAACTCTTAAATAAAGTTTGACCTGCTTGGAGGAAAACTCATTTGTTAATTTCCACTCATCATTCTTTCTCTTTCAGCTAAGTTGACACAATTTTTCTTTTCCTTAATTCACCAACAAAAACAAGGAAAAGAACTGAAGCAGTAATATCACATCTGTTTTTCTGTTCCGTCTCGTGAGGATGCAAAGCGAGCCATTAACACTTTTTTTACCAGTTTATTCATAATTTCTCAAGAAAATGGACCCACCCTCAGCCCTTTAAAAACCAAGAGAATTAATGGGTCATGTTTTTTGTCAATACTTTTTCTGGTTTCTATAATGCAATGCTGCAATTAAAATTGCTGCTAGTGTCAGGTTCTTAGTGACATTTCTACCTGCATAGATGCAAACACAAGTGACATATATGAGGAGATGTTGTAAACGATTCATTTATGTGGCAGCTTCCTAGTACAACTAATGTTTCTTAAGGTAATAGTTTTCACATGCATCAGTGATCAGGGAGAACGCTTTCTAGATGATTTACACACCTTTTTTTTTTTTTCATAAGTCAACAGAAGGAAAAACAACATCAGAACTGCTTATGGTTTCAGTTCAGTTCATATAAGTTCATGTTGTTAATTCATACGTGTATCCAATGACATCTTACTGTAATTACTATTGCTCATATTTTACTTACTTGATTCTACTTCGAGTTGCAAAATACAGCTGTACAGAACAGTGGTCTGGTTTGGTTTGTTTTTTTTTTCTACTTGTCAGCCTATACTGAAAGGTTGTTCCACTGACTGAGGGAAATCTATACAGTCTGAGGGGAAAAATGTTTTTAACATAGATAAATAGCTTGTAAACCCTGCTTGGGAAGAGTTGACACTTTTTTCTTACTCTTTTCAGACAGACATCTGACACCAAAAAAAAATGCACACTGACCACGGAAACAGAGTGTGATGTTACTGATGCACTCAGGAACGTGAAAGAGACCTATACAGCACACGTATTGTCTGTACAATCCGCAGGGGTGGATAACTTCGAAGAACCGCCTTTTGCAAGCTCTGAAAAATTCACGCCTTATAATCAGAGTAAGTAGGAATGCCATTTATATCTTACCATAAACTTCATTTCAAAATGATTTCCATGGACTTAAGGTCTGTATTTGGCCTAAAGATTTTTCCTGTAGATTCTTTTAGTAGCCCTACTGATAGTTTAGAAGAAAACATATAGGTGTAAAGATTTCCCTGTTGCAGGGCAGTGTGTAAGATTTTATTTGCCACTTGTTTCTCACTGCAGTAAATTGAACATTTTATTACCATTGTGTACTAGATACAATAATCCTGTACTGCCGTGGCTCAGTAAACTTACAATTCATTTGAGGAGGGAAGAAATTAGAGGGAGGAAGAGAAAAAGAGCCTATTATATAGACAACAATAAAACCATAGAACAGCTGATATTGGGGGGGGGGGGGGGGGGGGGTGGAGATAATACTAGTGTTTTAATTCTAAAAATGCTTTTTTAGCTATTCTTGGAAAACCAGAGATCCAGCATTACACACAGAAGGATTCCAAACTGAATATTGTGTTCCGAGATCCACTTACACCGTATATGTTTCCTAATGGAAGCTTTCAAAGTATTCGAGATATTTTCAAACATGACCTGGAATACAAACTCTATTACTGGAAAGATCAAAGTTCTGGAAAGGTAAGGTCTTGCTCTAGTTTTTACATATTCTGTAGCTATATAATGCTGAATAATTTCTGTACCACCTTAAGAGCTAGCATTTTTGCAGAGAATATCTTCCTGATTTTTTTTTCTTTACAGAAAGACGCAACAACAAAAAGCAATATTTTCGAAATAAGCGTTGACAACAAAAACAACTACTGCTTCTACATACAGGCAATCATTCCCTCTCGCAGAGAAATCCGTACTGGTCAAGAAAGCATGGTGCTTTGTACCAGTGTAGGAAGAACTATCTTAGATGGTATGTATCTCATGAATTTTGTCATGCTGTCTTTGGCATTGCAAGCAAAAAGTGCTTTGATTTTGAATATATTTCATACTTCTTTAAACTGTGATGCCTATGTTGTGAAATAAACTATTTGCTCTATAAGCACGGGGACACAGACAAATGTGGAAACTCATGGGAAGAATGCCATTAAGGAAAAAAGAGTCCAGCATCTTCAGCTGGATAGAGTTGGTTTCAGGGTTTTGCTAAACTGTTTTGGTTTAGTTTTAAATTGTTTGAGTTGATGGCTGGCCACCGACATTTCAGATCTCATCACTGGCCTTCGTCTTTGTGTTGTTCCATTGTTTGCCTCAGATCCTTCCAGTACTGGGTCCCGTAATAGGTGATTGATTAGCAATCCAGAATAGGAGTGCTGGAAACATGCACAACAGGCATTTCTGTTGACTTGCAGTTTGAACTAAACTTTAGTTACTATCTCAAAAGCAGATGACGAGACTAAGACTTCCTTTAGTGTTACACTGCCGTGTCAGCCGACAAACTGACTTCTTTACTGGTAAATAAGTTAATGAGTGGTCAGTGAATCAGCCAGTTTAATTCCAAACAAACAAACTGGAAAACAACTTTCTTCTGTATAAAGCCATGATTATTTATTAAATAGTATCCCATTACTATATCAGATGAGACTATCTCATCTGTAGGGAAAAAAAGAAAACCTCTCCCAAAATTGGCTGTCTCTCTAATTAACTTTCTTAGCTAGATGTATACTTTCATATATCACAATAGTTTTGAATTGTGGTAAATTTGAATAAAAATCTCTTGTATTGGTGTATTTCTAGCCTAGAAAAAAAAATCCACTTGGACTTTGTTTCACAGAATTAATGCAGGGGCTTGGGGAGGTGCTTGGCCTAGTCTTGAAGTGGTAACATGGTATTTTAGTGTACTATCTAGTTTAAAACCTATTGTGGACCATGTGAAATGTAGTTTTACATCAGTTTAACAATTTCATTTTAAAATGAATTTAGTTCATGCTGCGGTGATCATTCTAATTCTGTGATGCTGTTAAATACAGAAGGCAGTTTTTGAGTTCAGTCGGGTGGGTTCTAAGAATTTGTATTGTGACATTATGTCTCTGATAACGGAACCTTGGATTTTTTTCCCTATCTTACAGAATATGGAGCAGAAGTCTTTATCATCATAGCAGTGGTAGCAATTGCTGTCATCACTCTTGCCATTGTTCTATCAGTGATCCTGTGTAAACGCAAAAAAGCAAAAGCTGCAAGAGAAAAAGAACCGCTTAATGGTATCTAAGGAAAAACTACGGTGGATACTCATGGCAGTTCCAAAGCAAAACAAAGAAAAAAAAAAAAGTGAATTGGGTGAAACCTGTAGACTCTCTGGTACAGGAGTTGTGAAGCCAAAACCTTATGTGGATTCGGAGATCCATTGGACAGTCACAAATGAAAAATCCCAAGATACCTGGAAGCCCTTGTGTCACTAGTGGCTGGAGGCTGGAAGAGTATTCTGACTGTTACAGTATGATTACCCTGCACATAGACTCTTCCCAAGCACCTTGTATAGTCCTGTTTGAAACAGGCGTCTCAGCTAGAATCAAATGAGTCTTTGATTTGGCCAGGTATTCTAAAGTATAAGCCTTACTGAGCCAGACAACTTACGGTACTTGTGATGGGAAAAAACACTACTTTTGAAAAATACGTTTCCTTTACTAACTAAAAGGAACAATTTTCTGTTTCTGTGAAACAAAAACCTTATTTATCTGACTTTCTTACAACATTATTAACTGGTGAAATGGTCTGTTCAGATGGGACAAGGATGCTAGTATCATTTCTGCACTTCTTGGATAAAAGTGGCTTAGTCTATTTATCTTTGCATATATGCAATCAGTGGTAAACAAAATGAAACTAGTGTATTGGTGACTCTAATGAACACTCTTGAAGTAGATAGCTGCTAACCATATGGAAAGCATACCTGGATTACACTACACCTATACTTCTATAAACAGGGTAGTCTTAAGGTTCCAAGCAAGTGTTAGGATAAATATTCTGCAGTTTGAGGCAATAATATCTCACCTCAGGCAAACACTGAGTAGGTAGCAGTATTTACTGCATTTTTAATTTTATTTTGTATTAAATGGTGAATCAATAGGTTCTGTGGTGTGGTATACATTCAAATCATGTTGGTGATAGGTTTCGGAGGTACCTTTTGCTATGACTATTTTAATATTTATTTTATGGACGTCAATCTAATTTTTGTACTGGTGATATCTGTATTTATGATACTAATTTATACTTTTCTAGGGAAATAAAGGTGACTGGGAAAACAGGATTTTCTTTTGCATTTTTTTTAAATGAAGGACAATATTCATTCAAGTTAAAAATACGTTTAGGAAACATAACTTGTGACAGCAGTTTAGAAAAGTTGTTGGAAGTCTAAATGGGACCAGGTGAAATAGACCATCAGGGTACGTATCTGTAAGGATAAAAATAGAAGACATACTTCATGAACTGACAAAAGGTTTTGAAGAGACTCAAGTTGCTCTTGGTTTGCTCTTGTTCTTGCTTTTTTCCAAGTTGCTTCTTCGAGTGATTATTCAGTATCAATTTCTCATTCTAAAGGAAAGTATATTGGACACCTGTTTGGATGTCTATTTAGGGATTCCCACACCGTTGCCTATAGCAGTTGTGGTATTTGTGTTTATTCAAGGCAGTGTGGGGCATGGCCCAGAGATAAGAACTGCTGCAATTTGATACCTCTTGCTGCTGCTAATGGTGGGGATAGGCACCAAAACAGGAATGAAACAGCAAAAAAAAAAAAAAGGAATGGGGAAAAAAAATGCATCTTACAGTTTACACTAATTGGCTGTGTATCTCAAAACTTTGTATGTGCCTTTAAAGAGAATATCCATTGTGTTTATGATAATAACCTATGAGTATCCCAACCTATCAATTTTTACAGAATTGTATTTGATATTTGTCATCCCTACTACACGACAGATACTTCTTTGTATGGATTAAGAGTCCAGTGTGATTTACGGTCATTTTCTTTGTCCTTGACTTCTGTTTTTCACAGGGTGAGAAAAAAACTGCTTACTTAATATTGTGCAATAACTGCTTGATGCATTTTCTGCTGATGCACAAACCTTGTAAGGAAGAGGAATCTTACACCAGCAATCAAAAATATGAAGAGTGTGTGGGAGTAAATTTAAAAGCATTCCAAAGTTGTCACCATTACTCCCCTTGCCTCTGCTATTCTACTTCAGTGGTTTCATTCAGTGCAAGGCTCAAAAAAGGGGAAAGTTCATAGGAAAATTAAAGCCCGTAGAATACTGTATAGCATTCAATAAGCTATATCATGCATTTGATTATCGTCATCTACATAGAAAAATTACAGATCATGCTTCATTACTTCGGAGATTTTTCTTTTGTTCTGAATATGAAGGTTGTTTTTATTGAAAGAAAGAAAGAACACCCATAGATATGCAAAGAGTGCCTTAAATGGCATTAAGAATGACCCCTGCTGCACAAGTTTTGGAAACCTGTGGTGCTTCTGCTCCCTAGCTACAGTACTTTATTGCCTCAACAATGCTCAGTAAACAGAGTCACGGGGCTTACAGATCCAATTTCAAAAGTTTTATTGCTGTTTGTGGAGGCAGTTAAGAATTGGGTATTAGTGATTTCCCCCCACCCAAAAAAGCATTATTCCTTGGATCAGTGTATACAGCCCAGGTGAACTGCTTTATGCAGAGATTCAACTTTCTCACAGTATCAGGGTGGAAAAAAGTTGTTGAATAAAGGTACTGTCACTAGGGAGAAATACTAGATCCCACCTACAGCACACGTGGCCAGCTTTAGCACTGTAAAACTGAAGACAGAGCCAGCAGTACAGGGAATCAATGGCAGAAAGGGAAGGTTTTCCTACGTACCTAACTTCCCTGGCTTATCTCGTAAGCAGGTTTCTGTCACCAAGTGTTCCTATTGACAATCCTAATTCCCATCTGCTGATTTGCTCCTTGACATCTATTGCCGAAAAAGGCATCCACGGTATATACTTGAGTGCCCTTCCTGTACCAATGATCGTGTGACACTGCATACCGTAACAAGCCGCTACCAGAATATTGCTTTAAAACCAAATTCTTCACACGAGTGAATGCAAGCTGATGTGATGCTAGTTTTCTGCTAGTCCTAACATTGCAGATGATAAAATTAGTGCCATCACTTAAAATAAACTTTACAGGACTTCATAAACACATGACAAATACCAGCAGACAGCTAAGCTAATCTGTTTCTAGCGGACTCAGCTTTTCATTGTGAGAAGGCTGCTGCTGAGAGGCATATAACGATAAGGATGCGATTATAAGCTTAACTTGGATCATTGTCCATGTGGCAACTCAGGACAAACTTTCTACATGGAGGAAGTGAGAATGAACCGCTATGAAATATGGCCTTCTCGGTCAGTTTTGCAATGCTAATTGTTTTCCAGGTTAGTAGTAATTGCTACACAATATTATAACTTTATAATACACAGGAACATGTGGGCTTTTGAGAGGACTCGAGAGTCAATTCAGTAACTGCACTTCCTCAGTATTCAGCCACATACCTGTAACTGTGCTTTCTATCACCTAGCTTCATTACTGAGAGAGAGAGGTCCTGGTGTGGTGGTTTGTTGTTGATTTTATTTTTTCTTTGTTTTCTTCCTCCCTTATCAAACACAAAGGACAATCTGCTAGACAGGACAGAAACAGGACTTGGCCAGCTGAAAATCTTTCCCAAACCATTTGGTGTGGTGTTATTCACCATGCCGTACGCTCTCTCTCACGCTATTCACCCACACCCTGAACAGAGAGAGTCACAGAAAGCTGCCCTTTCCTATTTGTTGCTCGGTGTGTCCTCCAGTGTCCAGTGTCCTGCAGCAGGACACTTACACAGCTCGGGGTATAACCAACAGGAAAGACGTGCTGCAAATCTCCTCTTCCTTCCACCCTATGGTGGGAAATGTTCCCAGCACCCAGATTGTTCTGGTTCTGGCACGGGCCCTAACCCAGCCCATCCAGCCCATGTCAGTATCTCAATAAGGACCCAGAAGGAATGACTTTTCCTGCAGTTCCCCAGCCTCTAACTGCAAGTGAATTAGGCAATTTCACAGGAAGATTTGCTTCAGGGGTGATTTCTTTCAGTAAAACCTGCCATTACCTGGGAATAAAGACACAACCTTACTGACTGCCTCCAGGGCTTTAATAGCCAGGTACTATTTGTAAATCCATTTGCAGGGATTATGCCTGTTTCTCTTGTAAAAATGTGTGCCCTATTAGTGACATACCTCAGTGATTTGTTTCTATGAGATGTTCACAACTTTTCTATTCCTTACTCCCCCCTGCTCTGTTTTTGATGTTTCAGTTCCTCCCATCCATCTCCTACTCATTTCCATGACCTGTTCTTCCCCGAAGATGCACTTACCATTTCTGCAAACAACTTGTTAGGATCTCATTTAAACAAAAATGACCAGAATAAATGTATGTGCCTTAATCAACAACTAGCAATATACTGATAGCATGGCAGCATTTTTTTTTACTCTCTACAGCTTCCCTTGGTCACCATAATTAGATCAGTAACTTCCAGAGCATTTGCTGGAACACTGTGCGGAGTGCCTCAGTGGACCTACTTGCCATTACACAGCCACATTTTTATTGACTTATTAACTAGCAATGAAGTCATTAATCTGAACTCAAAGAGAGTTAGAGATCTCCAGTAAGCCTCTACAATGCCTTTTCTTCTATTTTTATTTTCATATTTTTTACCATATTACTTCAGGTCATGTTGAAATAGCTAAGTAGTATTATATTCACAAAACTATTTCATCAAAAGAGTGGTTTAATTATAAATTATAATAATTTAAATTATAATAATTATAGTGGTTTAATTATAAATCTCCTTCCTCTGAATAGAGATGTTCTCATTTTGTATTTTTTAAATTTGCTCTTCAGTAATCATATAACAATGAAAAACCTAGTGTAATAAGTGATCTAGAGTGACAAGAGAGATTTTAAAACCTACTCCAATAAGAAGTAATCCTTATTTCAGGGAAAAAAAAAAAAAAAAAAGTTTTTTGTTTTGTTTTTGTTTTGTTTTTCAATTTAATTAAGAGTACATTCTTGATTAACATAAAAAGTTTTCCCTCTGCTGCCTTCATACTTCACTATCCATTCACATCAAATACATATCTCCACAGAACTGACAGTCTTATTTTCCATCTTTCCACTCTATTCATGTGTTCTTTTGCTTCCATTAAGCATCAAGGTTGCAGCCATACCACTGTATGTCAGCTTCAGCTGTCACCAGAGCAGTAAAACCACAAACACATCTACTCCTCCTTTACTCTTCGTACAGCTATATTAGAACAGTAGCACTGTGTAAGCAATTTCTACTCCATGAGACATCTCTACAACATTAATCCTGCAATAGAATCTTTGCTCTTTCAAATGACTTAGGAAAGATGACCCCAAGTGGCAAAAAAGGGGCATAATCAGTATGTTATCAGTGCAAATTTTCCTAAATGGCTAGTATGCTGATACTCCCTCCCCCCCACCCCCCCCCCAATTTAAATAGATTTCACCAGAATTTGAAGGAAAAGGGCATGTGAAATTTGTTAATCTTCTTTTTCCTAGTAATGAAGAGCAACAGGTCATTAGAATAGTTTGAAGAGACACAATGGGAAATGTGGGAGCAGCTCTCTCCCTGAACGGTTCCTGAATCTTCCATTGGGTCTGCATTTCACTCTGCCAGATGCTCCAAGGATTTTTGGTTATAACATACATGCCTTATCTTGTCCAGTTTTCAAGTGCCATTGGAAACACAGCCATAGTCAACAATTCTTCAGGTAGCAGCAAGTACTTATTTACCCTGCGCTTGATGGTGTTAAAATCTGCACAAAACCATATTTCCTTCTCCTCTAGTCTCAGAAAACTCAGAAGTAGCTCGGTATCAAGAGATTTTCACAGAGAATGTTAGACTTACCAGACTTTCTTTTCTCAGTATGCCTCAAGCAGTATGCTTTGCAGTCCTTTTAACTCTTGGAGGAATGGACTGAGAACCTCTGAGAAGCAGCTAAGGTCTTCCAAGGAGCACTAGAAAATGTGTCAATACTGCACGCAACAAAAATTGTGCAGTGAAAGCTGTATAAGTTGAAGTACAAGTATGCTTAGAACTATGATAACATGCTCTCTGTCCAGTGACAAGTTAAAAAAAGGCACAAATAGGAAGAGACCAGCTGGAATGCAACTGCATTTGTAACAGGGGCTATTTTGGGCTTTACGTGCTTTGAGTTCTACTGAGCTTGTCTCAAAAAAAGCAAGCCCCCAGAAACTTTTCAGGGAAAGGCCTTCCACCCTAGAGGCGAGACAGGCACAAGAAGTTGCCAGAGGAACAGGCCCCATGTGAGAGGCTGCTCATCAGTGCTGTTTCTCTGAGATAGATCGCTACCTTATATACAGCGCTGGGGAGAAAAACTCACAGGCTGGACACAGGAACTACCCCGTCCATCAGACTCACCAACGCAAGCTGGTCCTCACCAGCAGCATCCCACTGGCACGGTACACTCAGAGGAGGGGCAGGGAAGGTGCGGAATATATCCTAATCATTAAGAGATTTTTGTGAAGAATAAAGCGTTAACTTCAAGCAGCCTTTCCAAAATTCTTTACTTTGGACAACTATAAATACAACTACTCTGTCAAAGAAAATCTGCTTTAACTTTTTATTATCTACCTAGAGCTTGTGGGTTAAAAAAGAACAGAATGCCAGTGTGCAGATTTGACCTTGGCCCTTAATTCCTTATTATGAGTGGAAAAAAAATTTGCTAATAGCTCATAGCTTTCCAGAGGAGCCCTGTTGCAATGTATAAGATTGCACTGGGGTTTTAAGAAGCCTCTAGCACACATTTATTTTCTTTAACCACTGATTCCCCAAAGCCCTTCAGCTCACTGGCCCTTCTATAGGCAGTTATCTTTCAGCGTTGTACTAAGTCTGGCATATTAGCAGCTTCTGACACAGCTATCCTGGGCTCTGTGGCTTTTGTCAACACATTCCTGCAGCTGCCACACCTTAATAAAACAAATAAATAAATAGCTAGTCTACTTTGGGGAGCATCTTCACACCACTTACATTGTCGTGATTCACAAACTTTGAAAACAGTCAAATGCTTCCTAGCACCTGATTGCAATAAGCCATTCCATCTAAGAAAATAAAGGGTATATTTGGTTATGCGAAAGAACATCTCTGGTTACGTGGAAGAACATATGTGGTGTGGCTTTTCCAGTGTTCTTCAAACTTTCTATAATCAAGATTAAAATAAAAATAAAAATGTGCCAAACCCAAGTTTTTTTCAGGCAGAAAATTTGCTCTGTCATGTAGGTGGAGTTCCTTATTTCTGCCCATGTAAACCACTCTCAGCAGCCTTAGTTTTGTCCAGACAGCACTGACCTCATTTTTCCAGTTCTGTGCTATTTTAGTGTGGCATCATGTGTGAATGCTGTGTTTCCCTGAACGGGATGGATGGCGAACAGGGATGGTGGTTTGTGGAAAAGCAGAGTGGAGAGTGGGGCTGGGCGCTACAGCACAATAGCTTCCCTTACCCCTAAAGGATGGATTAAATCTTTACAGAACAGACTTGACAAAGGTCGCTATGGGTGAGCTTTCTAACCAGAGTGAACAGAGTGAAAGAGTTTGTCATTGTTAGGGCTGGTTTGTGAAAGATATATTCCATACACACAGGGTGTCTGAGTTCCCCTTCTTTCGTATTCTGAAATGCCACTCGATCATTCCTATGCTGTTGCATTCATCACAGAACTACTGACAAAATGTCTTTTAGTTTCCAAAGCCAAACCCTATGGAATTTCGGCAGACATAGAGCATATTATTTTTATGTAAACTTTAAGTCCATGGTGTATTTTAAACTATTCCCTTAGGACAGTCTGTGGAGTCCCAGGCTGTTTATAATCTGGCTCTGGTTTTGCATGCAGGACAAGAAAATGATGCAGCAGTTCAAAGATGACGGTGCAACAATGAAAAAACATTCTTCTAAGGTTTTAACATAAAAGATAAATTCCTTCTGTAGTAAGCTAGCTTGGCTGTATTTCTGTTTCAAGACAAAACTCATTTCATCTTGAGTTTGAATGCACATGACGAGTTTCATCAGAACTCAGAAACTTGTGTTGTAGAAACCTTTCCTGTACATGAATTCAAAACGTTCAAGGGAAGTTTAAGGCAATATATAGCTGTATGATTATTAATTATAATAAAATCTGATTGTAGCAGGAAAGAGGGGCAAGGGTAGCAGGGGCAAGGGTAGCAGTCTGTTCCCCACTGAAGTCAAGGAATAAGATGCCTATTAATTAATAAAAAGCTAATCTAAGGACAGAGTAGGCAGACTGACCCATAACAACTGTTAAAGGATATCCTCAAAAAAATTAAAAAGCAAGCTTGCACATACTTAAGAGCAAATATACTTCCTGCAGCTCTCTATTTTAGTCTTCTACTTCATATACTCACACTCACTCTGGATTAGGGGGCACAGATGAGAATCCTGACATGCAAATTCCATGTTGACAGTTCGAAGGAGACTGAGATTAGACAATGCACTGCTATCTGTTGGGTCTGCAGAAGGCTGAATTCTATGGGTGGAAAAGTAAAAAATAAAAATCACTGAATTCTCTCTCTCCAGTGCTAAGCTATGGGATACACACTACATAGATTTAAGAAACACAAAGATCAAACCCCTGGTTTTGCTAAGGTGTAACAACTCTTTTGTCAATTCCAGTTACGATTTCATTATAGAAGTCTGTCAAGTAAGCATCATAGCGGCACTCCATGAAGAGAACCACACTGCTACTTCGTGTCCCACTAGTTAGCCTTCTCTTGTATACAGCACAGCTAGCGAAGTGGCAATGCCTCCAGACTTTAAATTAGAACACAAGTTACCCTCAAATGGTGCTGAAGGAATTTATATGTGGGCTGTCTAGCCAGGTGTGTCTCCTCCACTGTGCATGCCTCTTTTGGGCAAGGAACATCCCTACAATGAGTACTGGCCCGGATGGCGCTCACACTGCCAACTTTTCCCAGATTACCTACAAGGGTCAGAAAGCAGCTGGATTTTTCTTACCAAAAAAAAAAAAAAGGGGGGGGGGTAAAAAAAACCATTATGCAGTGATGCACGCTTGGCTCTGGGGATGGAAGATGACAAGGCTGACGGTGGTCTGTACACCTTGTAGATCATTCCCTACTTGTGCTTTATGTGTACCATCAGCTCCCAAACAAGCACAGTCTTTGTCAAGAAAGCTCAATTTTTGCTAAGAAGGGACAGTAGCCTGGACACTTTGCAAACCATTCAGAAACACTGGACCAAGGGTATTGAACATCCTCAAAAGATTGTAGATTGATTATTGAAAATGAGTTTGAACACGTTGCTCCATGATTTCAGTTGCACCATTACATAAACTGATGTTTTTCCTCACATACATAAGGAAGAATTAGTGTTCAAGCATACAAAGCAAGGGTTTGGAAACAAACTGGGTATCAGAGTCCAGAACTGTACACATAAAAGACCTCACTGCCCTAGATGTTAGAGTACTGAATATCACATTTACAACATAAAAGGTCATTTTTTTTTTCCATCCAGCTCATCAACCAAGTAGAATGATTTTTAGACTGAATCCCTAGTTGAGAAACTTCCTTCCAAAGGCAGCCCTACCCTTTAAGAATGCTACGCAACACACTTACTGCATACGTAATCTCAGAGAAGGAAAAAATAGTATTAACATTAGAAAGCACTGATTACAGGATAATACCCTTAGTATCAGTTCATTTAAGTATATCTTGGTTTCACTCTTAGACGACTGAGTTTCAAGTATCCTGACAGTAGCGATTAACCTATTTTTCCCCAAAGTACAAGGATTAGGAAGCACTCAAAATAATTACCACATAAGTACTGCTGTTAATCTTATTCAGACCTACACCCTTACAGTATCAGTAGCCTTGAGAGGAAAAGAAGTGGACAGTGGAGAAAAAGAGAAGAGAGATCAGAATCAGTGCAGATTTAGAACAGATTAATGCAGCTATAACCTGATTGATCTAAGAACAGATCTTCAAGAACTGAGTTGATGTTTTTCTTAAGCCTACAACTGGATGGCATCACCTGGCTGATTCCAAGGGGAATTTCAGGCTGTACTACTGACGTCATAAGTTGAACACAAGTCAATCAACTGATTAAGGAATTCAGTGTTTGTTTAACATGCACTCAACCATATGGATACAAAATTCCTAATCACATAAAGAAACATAAAAGGCCTAGATGTATTTTGTCTTTAGATTTATTATTTCAGAGGCACTTAATGTCTTACATTGATATAGCGCCATTTCCCCCTCCAAAGCACTTTACAGTATTTACATACAGGAATGTTTCCCACCGCTGTTGAAATGCAGCCATCTGAATCCTACTAGTACCGTCTTCAAATCGCCAACAGTTTGAAACTGAAAATATTGATCAGTACTCTGCCTTACCAAGATCGATCAGAATTCCAATTTACAAACCTTCAACTTGTGCTATTAAAAAGACCTAAGAGATAAAATACAGTATCACAGTGTGATTCCGCAACATAACTGGGACTTGATCATTTTCATTACGTTTTTATAATCATTCATTAGACCAAGTCTACCTCCAAATACGTTAAGGCCTTTTAGAAAATACCATTCTAAGTCATTTCTTGTACTTTCTTTATAAGCCTCTTACAATCAAGCATGGATTTTTTTTTTTTCTTTTTCCCAGTATATTTAGAAAGACTAAGTCCTGGCCCTAAGGAGACAGCAGCATCCTCCATGTCAATGAATTTCACATCATCTACAAAGGCAAGCCTATTCCTCCTTGGTTACAGAATTGGACTTTGTTTTTTTAGTTAAATCTGAGTTTACACAAAATTCTGTTATTAACCAGTTGAACTGTAAAGACACAACACTGGTTGCTGGGGTTCTATATAAAAGTATACTGTGTGTGGTTTTGCTTGTGTTAGAAATATGTTACAGTATCTAAAGTCCATTACTCCACGGCCCTAGTCACAGGGACAATAACAACTTTCTCATTTTAAAGTGTTTTTGTTTTTTTTCTTTATCTTTCTAAAAAGCTACTAAAACACCCCTTCCAAGAAAAGAAGTTGCATTTGTGCTGACAACTTTCACAAAAAAAAAATCTGGCATCCATATGTTCACAGTTACAATTAAAAATAAAAGATTACAACCTCACATACTGCATGCTGCTACCTGCTACATTATAAACTAGGCTGATATGAGAACCTGAGCGCACAGAAAACAATTAGTAAAAGGTGATTATGTATTTGTTATCTTGTGGACAAAGCACAAAAATTTATTCTGGCATCTTATGCTCCTGAATATGCTACACTTTGATTTTCATTGATGCATTGTAAAATGAGTCTACTGTGATCACCAGATTATTAAACCAGGTTAGCTGTTTGCATCTGAGTACTATGAAAGAATATTAGTAGTGATGGATATGGCCAAGAACTATGATAAAAGGAAAAATACTAACAGGTAGCAATCTTAACATGAAATAGAGTGAAATTGGGTAAAGTTAACAGACAGCAGTACATCCAAGTTCATATCATTTTATAAAAAGATACCTTTTTAAATCTAAACCTGTGATAAAAGACGCACAGAGCAGATTTATTGCATATTTTATGCATGCCTTCATGTAGTGCATTCATATATTAAATCTTATGTGGAACAATAAAGAACTACTAGACCTTCACTGTACAACAGTTTTCTTGTTTGTTTGTTTTAAAGCCTAAACAGTGATTTAGTTCAAGTTATACCTTCCTATTCCTCGATGACAAAAATCACCTTGCTGCATTTATTTTTGTAAAAGTCACATGGCCAGCACAGTAATCATTTGTACGGGGGGGAGAGGAAATAAGTTTACAGTAAACTGTTTAAAGAGTTTGGTTTCTTCAAGGGGATTTGGCAGCTGGAATAAGAAAACCAGCAGGGACAAGCAATTCGTAGACAACAGCAAGAATCAATGCTGAGCAATATCTATCAGAAATCAAGAAACCTCACAACATAAATGAGAGAAAAATTTGAAGGACAAAACATTGTTTTAGGCTTCACAGACTGGAAAAATAATTAAGAAGTACCCTTATCACTTTCAAATTCAGATCTGAAGAGCAGCTAAAACCATTAGGAGATCTGATTTTTTGAAGAGGGATAAAAGGAGAGACTCAGGAAAAGTAGCTGCTGTATCACAGGACTGAACCCAGGCAGGACAGACATCTGCCCGCCATTTTCAGCTTAACGTTATTTTTCAGAGGAATGAAGATCTGAGTCCATTCTAACTCCTGCCAACTTAAAGAGGAAGACTGGTGCCACACTTGAAGCAAATAGCTCCCACTCTCTCAGAGCTGAAACTGGCACAAAGTGTTTTTTGATACATCACTTATCTTTTCCCTTTTTTTTCTGGTCAGTCCTTTCCTCCCAGCTCTTCATTGTCATAGTATTTCATTGACAGAAAAGGTGGGGCAGTGGGGAACAGGAAAAGGGGTCTTGCTAAATTGGAAGAGAATGGGACTGGTGAGCAGCAAAGAACTACGGACAGACAAATGTGAAAGGAATCCCAAACCCAGCACAGAACAAGCTGAATTTTCTTAGCAGAAGGAATTAGTTTCATCTTTTAGGTTCAGTCCATTCTTTATCAGCAAGGGCATATTGGCTACATCACAAGGCTTGGTCAAGGAAAAAGCTCTTTCATCAACCAAACAGGGCACAGATCTGAAGATGGGATAATGTCCTGCACAATGTGAGAACTCAGAAATATGCATAGAAGAGAGCAAAAAATCCAAGACTGCTTTACAGGAACAAGAGAGGTAGCAACCCTAATTTTAACAGGGCTTTTCACTGAAGGGAAAGAAGGTCTACAAAAGTCAAATCAGCTGATTTCAAATGGTTTGCATCCCAGGATGAATCAGGTTACGCTGATTTAAGCCCAATTTAATTTAGGCAGGTTTTTAAACCACAAGAATAAAGACATTCTTAGTACATATTAATAATTAAACCAACATATACACAATTAGCAATATCCTACATAATAGTAAACGCGTAACAGCTTGTTTTAGGTTACCCTAGTTAATTTGTTTAAAAACAAGCTGAGTAGTTTATTTGTACAATGTCTGCCGTTCTACATGTTTCCAGTAATCATCAGTCTCTGTAGCAGTTCAGTTTATGAATTTTAAGATCCAAATTCAATTGTGTCTTCAGTTATCTTCTTGAACTCATAATTCCCTCTGCCATCCATGTGCAAGTAAAACTGAAATGAAAAACACATTATCAACCCCTTAATTTTCCAGCTCAAAAATATAATTTATGCATTTATAAAGCAGTTTACTCATCCCTGTATATTAATTCAGTATTCCTCCAGTCATTTTATGTAAAAAGTGATAACAGTAATATCTTAATTTTGGTCTAAAGATGTCCATGTATTAGAGATGGAATTATGCATAGGTATATTGGCTATCTTTTGAAAGCAAGATCTCCGTGCTCTTTACTGGATTCTGGTTAAAGTTCGTTTGTTGTTTTTTTTGTTTGTTTTCAGGCTAAGAAGTCTAAGACTGTATTTCATGAGCCTATTATACTTTTCAAGCTACTTTTACAGAGACAGATTTTTGGTTATTTCACCTTTCATAAATTGTAAGTGTAAGAATATTTCAAATACTGCAACTGGATTACGAAAGAATTACCTTTTTAACAAAACAGAATGTGATCTATTAGGAAGCAAAATACAAACACCCTAAATTTAGTAGAAAAAGTCAAAGAACAAAACCGTAACCATCTACAGATACCTTTAGCAAAACAAAAGACTACATACATCATGGTGTTTCCAGAGCGACTTTCTGTGGGAGACAGTGAAGAGAGTGATGCCAACCTACATGAAGAAGGAAGCACATGCAATAAAACCATAAATTTCATTTTTCTAACGTATTAAGTTGTATTTATTTTTCAGCTTGTTAACAGCTGAAGAGATTAAATTCATAAATACAAACTTCCAGACTACTGGAAGTTTTTATTTACTGTGACATAAAAAGAACGGGCTCACCTTTCGGCAATGGCTGTAAATGTAGCCTTCTACGTCAACACTAACAGCACTTGTGCATTCATCCAGAATTGCAAACTGGGGCTTATGATAAAATAACCTTGCCATCTGAAATGCAAACCAAAACCATAATGTAGATACAGGACCACAACCAGTACTGCAATGTGACATGTTAAACTAAAAATCCATGTCCAAAATTTGCCTATTGCAATGCAATAGAATTTCCTTTAATTTGGCACTTACTGATGCCTGGAAATTTGAGTACTGCATATTACCCTTATTATCCTTTTTTTTTGTTGTTGTTAATAAATTTAGAACTTTTGTTTATATAAACAAAATGTAAGGAGTCGTAGATGTTCAATGTTTCCTATTAAATTTGGAGCACAAGTAAGCCTTACTTTAGCTAGTTTTCTCAGTTTTCAGGTACTCCACATTTTGGTGTTTTCTTTCAATAAAATATTATTATTTTAAAAAATCTTAAAATTCAGACTGCATTTTCAACTTATATACCATATTTGTTAAGTGTTTATGATTTTGTGACATACGGCCATTCTCTGTTTTTCTCCCCCGCTGAGTACATCCATCCAGTCCTGAACACTATCCCAGCCTCCTTCACGTTCCAAGATCTGACCAAGCTGGACATTATCCAAGTACTCCTTCAGCACCTTTATCGAACAGTAATAACAAAGCTTAAGTTAACTTGCTAAAAAAAAAAGTGACTGAAAAAAGTTTATAAAGTGTTACACTACTATGCAGGTGTACAATCAACCACAACAAGCATTAGAAACATACTACATGCAGTGTTTTGAATAGTGACTTCTATATTTTTTTTTAATCTGAAGCATACCAATTTGTCTCACTTAAGATGAGTAAGTGAACTGCTCATCATTACCTGGTCAGAAATCCCTTTCTTTCGTTGATCTTCTAAAGTATCTGGATATATAACTTGATCCCTGAGAGTTCCAAGAGTCATATATGGTCTCTGAGACAAAGTTACAAACAATAAGATATGTCAAAGTATTTATAAACACAGTCAAAGGAGGAAGAAAGAACTCTATTGTCAATTAAAGTACTTTGCCTCACCTGGGGAACATAGAACAACTTTCCTCTTACAGGTTTTGTTAAACGTCCACCAAACAAAGGCCACAACTGCAACAAGAAAAAAAAAAAGGTTTAAACTTGAGAAAAAAAAAAGTTCAATCACAGTGCTTTGGACTTTTCCCTGTTTATCTGAAAGCTTCCTTACCTCACCAAGAACACGAAATAGTGAGCTCTTCCCACACCCATTTGGCCCACAAATCAGAACATTTGCACCAGATCGAACCTAAAAATGCAAAGCCAACGAATTAAAACAGTAGTTAGAAAGTACTGCTGTACACAGTAGCTATTGACATTAATGTGTGATTTCCAACACTAATTTTTTTCCCCAACTTACAACCAACTTAGCAGTTGTTTACCACCAACTACAGCTGGAAGAAAACACGCTTCTAACAAGCATTTTTGTGAAAATAGCTTTTTGTTTTTTAAAATAACTTGATTAATTTATTTTAAATATTAAGCATGCCATATAAATACAGCTCTTCACATTTTTTTGTTTGCTTTCTTTTTTAACTCAGACTACCTCTGAAATTACCATTTTCACTTTAAAGCATTATATGAAGTGTAATATACGTTGCTATATTTAAAAACTTACCTCAAAATTCAGATCTTGAATCAAAACATCTCCATTAGGTGTCACCAATGGAACATGATCAAACCTATTTGTATTGGGGTGTTAAAAAAATAAAATATATCAAAATAAGAGCAGTTGCCTAAAAGCAGCTAGCACTGCATGCTTACTCAAAGACTTCAGGATTAGGGCAAGACTTCACCAGTATTTCATTCAGTACATTGTCCCACTTTCCTACTATCAATAGCTAAGGAAATTAAGGTACCATTTTTCAAGAGCGTTTAATGAACCTCTTCAAGCTTTTTTTCCTTCATATATTTGTTTTCTCTATCCTTCTAAATCTTTGGCCTCCAAAATATCCTATGGATATAAATCTACGTTTATGGATGCACTTGATTTTAAACCTGGTAGTATATTCCATTAGTTCTAGGACATGGAATGAATGACTTGTGTGCTGGCTTGTCTTTTTTTAAATAGGTCTACCGCCTCTTTTCTTCTCCTGCCTGCCCTGCCCCCTTCCCCTCTGCTCCACTATCTGCTTTGCACATTGACCAGATTGAGGCTATTTTATTTCTTGATTTGCCTTACTTTATACTTTGGTTTTAGTAGTACTACTACATCGATACTATGTTTTTCAGGATGAAAAAAGTGTATTAAGAGCTCTATTAACCTTGGTAGAAGAAAAGACTAAAAAGCCAGAAATGTTAAAAATATTGAAATAATGGGAATTTTGTAAACATACTTGATAAGGTTATCAGTGTTGATAATTTCTCCAGATCCAGGTATCAAAGGCAAAGTTGGCTTTTTATCTGCATCTTAAATTAAGAAAAAAAAGTATTAGAAATCGGAGCACTACAAAGAGGCACAAGCATTGCATAGTATACATCCTATTTACCTTTTTCTTGCGATACCATAGTACGCTGATATTTGCCACTGTTCAAGTCCTTCAGAACCTGCATTAATTCCGTAATTCGAGCTGTGAAACTAATGAAAATAAACAATCCTTAAAAGTTTTGGAAATAAGCTCTAATGAATACTCTGCTAGGATGCCAAAATGACACAGTTCTCCAACCCACAGAAAAAGAAGACTTTACATTTTAGAGTTGCATTGAGGTTCTCCAACACTCGCAATATTTGGAAGAACCTTTCCTGTTTCAGCCAAGCATTTGATACTTCAGTGAAAGACTTCTTAATTAAAAGCCCCCAAATATTTTTGCAAAATAAGTAACACACAGTTGATTTACATATACTTGCCAATGTCTTTTCAACTAACCATTCAAACTGTATGCTGCTACTCTCCAGATACAAAATTGTTACTGGAGATAATTAACATATCTTCAAATACAGTGTTTTTTTTATAAAAAATGTTTTTATTTTCTAGATTTACTGTTCTGAACAAAGCACATAGCTCATTTTGTTTTAATTCTACAGTTACCAGTTTCTTAAAATGAGGTGAGAAACAGCCAAAACACAACTTTAAGAAAGGTTATTTCATGCAACTACTATTAAACTTACCCAGCCAATCTCGTCATTTCACGACCTGCAAGGACTATTCTGCCCAAAGCTTGAGACATTCTCAGTAACATTCTTCCACTTTGGTAGTAATCCTAGAGTAAAATTAAGTCTCTGTAGGTGAACTAACAAAGTATACATTTGAGAAATTGTTTTAATTCTGTTCTGCTTACCTCCAGAAGTTCTGCATGGGTACTGTTCTGATGACGAGGATCAGCCAGGTTCAAAAATGGACGACTAACAACCAAGTAACCAACCACAGTGGCAAGGTCTGTAGTTTTTAAGGATAAATATTAAACAATATATTAATAGCTTCAATTGAAAAAAGAATTCTCCTGTAAAATGTTTACCACCTAGTTATTTATTACAGTCCATCAGCACTGGACAAACACTTACATTTGGCAATGATAGTATCAATGAAACCCATAGAGAACCGGAACAGGATGAAGTTATGTAAATGTTCCACCTGGCAAATAACAAACAAAAGTGTCAGTACTTGTTTTACTATTTTTTATTATTTTATAGAAATTTGATTCCAAGTATAGCTACTTCCCAGTAAGTCATGAATACCCCAACAATGCCTATGGACTTTGTGACAAGCACTACATATGTCCCCACTGGCAAAGATCTACATTCTAAATCAAGACTATCTACACCTGAAACAAAGCAGTGAGAAAACATTAATTGTGGTTGGTGGAAAAGAATTAAGCAGCAAGAGAAAGACCATTCTGTCAGAAAACTACATTCTGATTATAGCCTACAAGTCTATTTTTTAATTTGATGACTGTAGCAGCACAAACACCAAGCCACCTCCATTTAACATACACACCATGACCAAGGGAAGAGCTTGAAATAGAGTTCAAAATTAAACAACGCATACAACAGAATGAGAAACAAAGCATAAAGTTGTGCAGCAAGAACAGAAAGAAGAGGAAAAGTGGACAAACGTATGGAAATACGTCAAAACAAAGAGCAGAAACAATTAAGGAAAAAGATGACAGAAGAACAAATAAAAAAGAGGGTGTTTAAGTTCTGAACACACATTCCAAATGCATGAGAAGAGAAATCAAAGACAAGACAGACCTACACACATGCAAGACAAGACTGAAGAATGTTTTAATTTTTAATGTGCTTAACAGACATAAATCAGTGTTAAAAATTAAAACTACAATTGAATTGGAAAATAAGACTTAATCAGGAGAATTATGAGTAGGGTTTGAATAACTATTTTTGCTGACGCACACTTCGGACATTTCCGATTTTCAACTTCTCCTTTATGTTCTCCACTTTCCTTCCACTACATCTTTGTGTATTCAACAGTTACTCTCAATAGAATAAAAAATTCAAGTCTTTCAGTATATTTTGTTGAATAATAAACTCTTACAGAAATTAGTACATGACAACTTTTCAAGAACTCATATACTACAGGTTTCCAAGATATCCATTTCTGTATTACACACTATCACCTTTCTTCTGACATGAACCTTAAAGACTACTTATGCAGTACACTTATAGCATAATAATTATGGTAGTTGAAATCACAGTACCAACTTGTACACAAATTCATTGAAGCAAAGTTGGCAATAACTGAAGTGATTTTAAGATTGTGAGTATGTAATCAGCTGTTTCAATAAACTCAACTGAGTTAGATAAACCTTTCTCTACTCTTTATCCTTTCACAAATTCTGATGATATGCAAGCGGAGAAAGACTTGAGAGAAAGTCAGTGAAAACATGGTTAATTAAACTCTGACTCACCATTATAAAATTACGCAAAGTTTTGCTTAAAATGTTTTAAAAGATTAAAAAAGTCTTACCAGCTTACGGAAAGTTCTGTGAATAGTCTGTTTTTCTCTCAAGTTTCCATTATAGAAAGCAATTTCTTCACTTTAAAGAAAGAGACAAAGAATGAAACTTACTTTAATGGCAGTCTGAAAGAGTCAACTATAAAACGCAAACAGCTGTTTTTCACCTGAAATAAGAGTTTGTATCCTCTCACAGTAGAACATAAGTTTATTGTACTACAGCTACAGTTTTTCTTTTAAATTAGAAATATAATGACAATAGGAGTTATTTAATAATCTGCATAAAGATGTAAACACTTTTGCTCAGAGCTGCTTGTGTCAGACTTTCAGACTATATTTAACATCTATAAATGACCAAATAGTTCTGTGGCATATCTTGGTAACAAAGTCAATTTCTACCTGTTTGTAATAAGCCGTGAGTTGACGTATCTGTACTCCCCTTCATATTTTTGTTCAATGATAGTCATCTTGCCAATTGGTCTCCTTAAACGTGTAAGGAAAAACCCTGAAACAATCAAGTATGCCATCATGCTAGCTGGACCCTGTAAATATGAAAAGAGAATAAAAATTTACCATCTAATGCTTTCAAGTGCAACATCTGTACCCAAAGTGCACAGAAAGCTTTAATTCCTTGATACTTTCCTCCCATGTGTCTGTATTACCAACCTCTTACAATTCCCAACATGCTCCTTCTCTTTTGTGCTGTAGATAATGCTTTCCTCCTCCTAATTCCCTGTCCCCAAATACCCTCCCCACCCCAGTCTTCTACTCAAGTTTTTATCATCACCCAGTGCAACCTCCATCTCCTACTTTCCCTGCTAATTTCACGAATAATTTGTTGGACCTTTTTTATTTCCGCTCCTTCATTTCTACCCACTTCTTGTTCTGTTTTTACTACATTGCCACAGCAGTTGCTCTTTCAATCCCCTCTTCCTTTCTTTGATTTATACATCTCTAAAACATTTCCTGCTTCTCTTGAGCAGTCCTGGTAGGGATCTCTTCTGGAACCTACGATTCAGGACACGAAGGCTCCAAAACAGCAAAATAAGTCTCTTAAGCCATAATGCACTTGAACATTACTGAGTGTGGTATGGTATAAAGCCAAATACACAAACTGAATTTGACGTAAACTGTCTGAGAAACTACCTATTATGGAAAGCAATGCAAAGACTTGTAAGACTGGAAAAGTTACCTAAGTTCAGCTAAGCCTTACTGCAATCCTCTACTACAAAATCTACATCACATGCCCAAGAGCTGCTACTTGTTGAAACCTTAAAAAAATGCATTATTAGAAGTGTTAAGATAAACAATTTTTTTAATGATTTGACTCATTAAAAGGAGAAAGACGACCTCCTCATGATACAGGATTCAATAACATTAGGTTTTTATTATTACTTAAAATTGTTGTTTTAATTCAAGCTTTAGAACTTCAGAAACCTTTTAACACCAGGGAAAAAAACATTCTATTATTGCTCTTTGGCATTCTGTACATTTACCAAATGACACAAAGTATGCTGGTTGGCAAAAATGCAGACTAGAATCCAAAGATAACAAATGTATTCCTCTCCCCATACACACTTGAAAATTATTTTTTCTTATCTATTTAAAAAAAATGGTTGCAGTTGTAGAAACTAGCTGAGAGCTTCATGATGTTGGCTGCAAGTATGTAGAATGCAGTCCTAATAGAAACCAGCGTTTTGATTTTACAATTAAGTTTTGTGGATCACATGCAATTTTTAAAATATTCTCATCTTAATATCCTTTTTTTCTACCTAAATTTTTTAGGTACAACATATAAGCTCAATTTAACAGATCACAGTAGTAAATTACAGGATTTTATAGAAATTTTAGTACATGGAATATGTAAGATATATGAATGGAGCAAGCAAGGAAAGAAGAAGCAGAGCTCCTGCTCAAGAGCATGACTCTTACAACTCTTCTCATGTTGGAAAAGATTCCTAGCAAATTAAACATTGAATAGTCTGCCATTTAAGAAACATTTTTAACGGTACAAGGTCTCTAATTGCTATCCTATTGCTGCTTCTTATGTTCCATCAGCAAGTGTATTAAGCTCTATGCAAGGACCAGCTCCCCTTTACAGAGGTTGCAAAGAAACAAGAAACATATTTTCTCCCTTCAATTAAAGTCATGCAAGATACAAGCACTCAGGAAGAGTACTGTACTAAAGGGATTCCCAAGTAGCTGCTAGAAGAAATTGAAGAACTTTCTTGGGTTTTATGAGAGTTGACTGCCCACAAATTATTTTTACCTTGCGTACCTCAAGATATTGTTTTGAATGCTTTAGTGCTTTCTAAGCATAAATGAGTATTTTAGTACATCCTTTCAAATAATAGATCAATCTATAATTAACGTCTAATGTTCTCCTCAGACTCCAAACAGGTACAATGCTATAACCAAAGGGAAAACTTAAAGTGCTGAAAACTCTTAAGTTACCTGAGCTCCTATTGCACTCGTGAGCTTGAAGATATACAAAACTATATCCAAAAAAGGCTGTAACAGAAGCACAGAAAAAAAAAGCATTAGAACACCAATGTAATATGAATATAAAATGGTGCAGAAACTATTACCTCCCCAAAAACAGCTATCGCTCTGCACTAACAGCACAATACTGCAGTTAATCTATCACACAAAGTTAAAACAAAAGGAATTTCAATGTGATATTTTCCTGACAACATTCATTCAAGAACTGAACATCATAGAACAGTATGGGTTGGAAAGGACCTTAAAGATTACCTAGTTCCAATTCTCCCCCGGCAGGGGGGAAAGATACCTTCCACTAGATCATGTTGCCCAAAGCCCCATCCAATTTGGCCTTGAACACTTCCAGGAATGGGGGCATCAGACAAAATACTTACTATATAAAAAAGTAGTTTGCTATTTTAAGTCTGTAATAACTTCTTTGCTACCCAACTAGGTAAAGTTGGACTACATCCTCCTCTTAACACAGATGATTGTGAGAAATAGAGTGGAAAAATAATGCCATATAGTTGGTCATGTACCTGACAGAAGCAATATTACAATTTGAAAGCAAAGTATTCTCTGTCAAATCTAGAGCAGCTGATCTACAGATTTTGGAGCCAGAAGTTTCTGAAAACATTAACTTGTATTTTACTTTATACTTTACTTGTACAAACAATGTAGCATGAAACAATTCTGTTGAAATTTTTAGAATATATTTATTTTATTTTGTTATCTCAAAAAACAAAGGTTTACATGTGAAACACTGGGAAATGCTTGTTCAACCATATCTCTCTGGCCAAAATAATATTTGCATTTAATAAAAAAAAAAAAGCAATTGTTTTTTCTTCAGAAATGTAACTAGCTGAGAAAGTATACTCATCCCAGTTTAACTGCAAAAGAATGCATTAAGTTCCTTAAAACAAATTCACGAAAAATTATTACAATCAGCAACAGTGCTTTAGCAGAGATCACATAAACTGCAGAGAGAAGGAAAAATTACAATATATTACCTTAAACAATGTTTTTTTTCAACACTATACCCCAGGCAAATACATATTTAAACGCAAGCAATAGTTTTGAGCTCTGACATAAGGTTCCAAGCATCCACAGCTATTACTCAAAGTTCTCTCTGAAAAGACTTACCTTGCTAAGGTTTGAGTACAGGTCCACTACACTGTTACAGAATTTTTCCACATCCTGTGTAAGGAGTTGATCTGGATTAGCTATTCTGTTGTCCAGATTTCCCATTTTGTAGTATGTATAAGCTCTGAAACAAAGCAATGGTTACTTAAGAGGTAGGGAAAAACAAAATCAGTGTTGCATTTAGAGTTAGAAAATCTTCATGAACCCCGCATCAGCATACCTGACAACCTAAACGCAGTGCTGAAGAATATAAGAAGCTACTGCATGTAGTTCATGCACCCAATCCAGTTTGCGGAATTATTACCACAGTTCCAAATGAACTCCCGAAGTCCGTTGGTTACTTTCACCTACTAATAGAAGCAGTATGGTGCGTACTTTTTGTGTCCCATTGACAAACGCAGACTCTGCTGTGTTTGTACCTGGTGCCATATAAAGCCTAGATAAACCTCTTATCCTTAATTGTAATCAAAAGCCTCTTCTAAACAATATAGCTACTAAGCACCATGCGACTTTCTTACTATGGGCTTAAAATGATTTGTTTTGATTTTGATCAATTTAGTTAATATCTAATGGTTTAAGAACAAGATGTTACTTACTTAAGATATTCCTCATAGAGGTATCTGGTGAGTCTTACTCGGAAGCAGAGTTTCAATTCATTTAGACCATATTTCAAGAAGTTATTCACTAAGGAAATCTATAAAGAGATAGAATTTCAATATTTAGGCAGGAAGATTTAATTTAGCTCGATCAGTTTGCAGCATAGATTATGCAAAACCTATGAAGCAGGTAAATTGTCCCCTTAGAGTCAACAATACTGTTAACACCAACCATACAGAGTCTGCAGGACCACTGATTTGTAACTACATTTTTGACAACTCCAGTTCTCAGAGCGATTCACCACATCAAGGGATCTAATATAAACCACCGTTCAGTTAACATATCTTTAGCTTGGATAAATATATAATGAACATATCTTGATCATTTAACAATCTCTACTGTAAAATGGTCAATTCATTTTAAAATCTATTGTAAAGCAGGTACATTATCTATTCAGTAGTAACATTTACTTTTATGTGGTGGGGGTCAGATGTTGACATGCCGAAGGAAAGACAGTGAGGAAAAAAAGTTAGAAAAAGCTGTAAGAAATTTTAAACTTGAAGACTAAAAATATCATCTTCAATGGTATCAAAAGCATCCTAAAACTACATTGCTGAAACATCATCCAATCCACAGAACGTTATTATGCAGAGAAAGTTATTTTCTGACATAATTTTTCTGACATGAAATCTCATTAATACAGATCTTCATGTAAAACAACAATTTCCTATGGATTCTGAGACAATCATTTTAGATCTTGTCCTCAAATTCTTAACTAACATTTAAAATACTTTCTACTAAAAGAATGACACAAGAAAAACACTTACAGCAGGCATTGCGGCAATGAAGTTGAACAAGTATTTCTTGAAATCTTTTCTGCTGCGACCAATGATGGCACTGCAAACAAGCATAAGCTAAGCGTTATTTACGAAAGAAACTATAAACTAGTATTTCTTAGGTGAACAAATTCTCAGTGGACCACATAGCAGAGGAAAAAAAAAACAACATGGTGAAGACATCTAGTAGGATCAAGAATAACAAAGTTCTGTAAGTTTAGTGGTAAGTGACCCATCGTAAGCAACTATCGGCCTTCTGTTCCTGCAGTAACTGCTTCCATTAAGGGCTCAGCGATACCGGGTCACAGAATACCTTTCCACAGAGTTCCTTTCCTTCTTTGATCTGGTCAGGCTAGGGTGCTGCAGTAGTACTCATTTTTTGCAAGTTTAGTATATGTATAAAATTGAAGAAAGATGACAAAAAAAAAAACAGTGAAAATATGCAAGAGAAGAAAAAGGCAAAAAAATAAAAAGGAAAATAGGGTAATAAGGAGCAAAACTGAGAACAGAGCATACCAATTGCTGCATAGCAACCAGTTGTCACATCCCTTTAACTGGACAGGAGATACAATACACAGCTAAACAACAACTACCTGTGACTAATTAAAAGAAAAAGAATTTTTTTTTAGCCTTATCTGCAAAGTATTCCCAAAGAAATCCAACTGCGTGTTCATTTTCTTGGAAATTTTCAAGCTAAAATTAAAACACTAACACTTGAAAAAATGAATTCAGAGATACTTTTTTTTTTTTTTGCTTTTATAGAAGAAAAAATAAGAAGCAAAATGGTAGAGGGAAGAAGGCAGGGACAAGCACACAGAAGCGCATTACAGAAGAGAATCAATCGCCATTCTACAAAGCTCTAAAAGTCTCTCCTGTAATACAATGTCATTTTGAACTTTAAAACTATGTAGTTCAAAAGGCCCAAAATTCTGTTTCAGATCTATAATGACCTGTATATTGACCTCACTGGAAATTTACTATACCACTATTCCAAAGCACCCTCTCGTCAGTGTACACAAAGTGACGAAAAGACTGAAAAATCATTTACTAAGAGGTAAATTTGGCTTTAAAAAATAAAATCAATTATTCTGCTATTGGGTACTTTCAAAAATGAATTATTTTTCCTTTCCAAAAATATAGAATTCTCACCCCTTAAAATCATGACTATACCTGTTTCCAACTGCTTATAAAAGCAGTAAGAAAGGAATAAAGTGTCTGAATCAGGCCATGCTCCCTGTCATACATGAGAAATAATATTTTAAAGAAGTTTATGGATACCTTTCAATGACTGTTCCATTTTGAATCATCCAAATATCACAATAGGTGCGGACTACCAGCATCACAGCAATAAGCAGCAAATAACCCGTCTAGTACAAAAAAAAAAATATAACAGTTAAACAATGGATAAGAGTCACATTTTTTCTTAGCTGTCCATCAAATCTCGTTAGTTCTAATTCCTGATGAACTTTGGCTTTCCAAACCCCATCCCTGTATGCCTAATATCTCTATGCTCTTTCCCAGTAACCCATCCCTGCTTCCACATTCTTTGTGCTTCCTTTTCATATGTGAGCTGTCAGAGCTCTCCCTTTTCATCCATTTTTTTTTTTTTTTTTTTTTTTTTAAAGCAAACTTAAGTGTTCTGGAAATCATGACTAAGATGCTGAGGCAAACAGTCTTACCATGCTAAATTCTAGTCTGCATAGCTTTCCTGAAATGCTGTTAACAGACTTTCTTTGCAGGGACAATTTGACTTCATGGTAAGATGGCCTAGACGTAACTTACAAAGCAAAGTTATGGACGAATAGCACACTATTTAGAGATGTGAAGCACTTACAGGGAGAAGTGGACTACCTTGCAAAACCTGGATGCTCTTTTAAAACATATGCTACAGGCAGCAGTTACTTGCTGACAGCCAATAGCTTACCTTGCAATTAAAACCAGAATGCAACTTTTTAGTGATCTAACAACCAAACGTGAATGTAGATTTTTGTATGTATGTGTTATGTTGCTATTTTAAAATATGTATTACAACTTGGTCCTGTTCAAGCAAGATATGCTTTCACTTAAAATCTAGTGTAATTGCACGAGAAAACGTGACTCCAAAACTACTCATTTTTATTTGTAACTGTAGGCAATGCTTACCTCCTTACAAAGTGCTCTAGGGACCATTATTTTCAGAATTCGACATATTCTTGCAATAAACACTCTGTCCACCATTGCTCGCTCCTTCTTTCCCTCTTTCTGTTCCAAATAGAACAAGTAAAACAAGTAAAGTAAGTTTAAATGATGCAATACTTTTCCTATCCTCATTGTTTACAGCTACTTTCTTTCTGCAGCATTTGCATTTTTTTCCTGTCAATTTAAGACACAAGTTACATGAAACTTATGAATTAGGATTGTATGCCTTTACAGCTACCACAAATGTTAAGAACTAAGCCATCAGAACAAATTGCAATAGGAAATAGCTGCCATGATGTTAAATTATATTTATTTCAATTTTATGTTAAAAGTAATACACAAACAATGCAGACCACTGCATTAAAACCTCCAATTATAGGTTACAATGCAATTTGCTATCTCTTAAAGTTGCGTGTGTCTGGAAGACATCGTCTGCCAGTGTTTTTAAAGATGTATTCCACCTTTTCTCTAGACCATCAACAGTTTAAACTCCTTCACTGTATAGCACTAACTTGCTTCAAGTGGATCGAGCATTTGTTATTCCTTTTCTTCTCTGGGAGTGCATTACACTGTTTTTGAGAAATACATCTACTAGACTAAACCACTCCCTCCCACACTCAAGTGCCTCTTTTTTTCATGTGTCAGTTACATTTTTTTTAATCATACAGCCCTATCTCCTGTCCCAGCTGAGTATTTTAACAAAGTAATGGTCCAGATCTTTTCTTTCTTTTCTTCTACAGTTGTGACATAAGGATTCAGTCCTGAAAACAGACCAAAAGGGCATACGTGTGTTCTTAAAACAAGTCCTGCCTTATTAATCTAATACTGCTGTCTTTGCTACCCAAGATGTGTGTGAAACAGGAATTACCAGTATCCATAGTAATACTGTAACAGGAAATCTGAAAGAAAAACCTAGAGAAATGGTATAGTGAAGACAGAGAAAGTAGAAAGAAAAAGCTTCTGTTTCACCATTACTCAATTTGGACAATGCTATCAAGCACTCATCTTTTCCAACCCCCCTCCAATTCCCAAGTATTATTAAAACCCAGAAGCTTGCACAGAGGGTCCAACTTAATCTCTTCACTTGCCGTTCTCATATGCAACGTGATGAGCAGTAAGTGTAAGCTCTGAGCCCCAGCAAACACCAACTTACTCTGAATGCTCTGGGAATAAGCCTACCTGTTTTCCATAGGAAGAAGACAGCCAGAGCTCTGTCCCTTGCAAACAAACATGTATGAATAGAAACTACAGATAAAACTTCTGTTTGATAGGATGCTTTACGGTAGGTGGTAAAAATATTTTAACTAAGAATTTTTATGCAGAAATTCAAGCCAGTCCAACAAAGACTACTGTCAAGGTTGTATGAAGCATGATGCTACAAAGTTACTGCTTTGTTTGGAACAGAAAAGACAAATGGGTATCTGAAGTGCAATGTTTCTAGGAATACCTGACTAAACGTACCTGATATTTGAGCTGAACTTACTCTTCCTTTTTAATCATGTCTTCCCTGTTTCTACCTTTGTGCTGAACTTACAGTAATTCCAGTATCTTCTTTCCCACAGGTATTTCCTTACACTGCTAATATCTCGTTGAGTACAATTACATCCAAGATGGTTAGGATTAACAGACAGCTAGCTAAAATTTGTAAAAATAGCTATTGGTCTGTGAATCATATTTTTATGGCAGATACTGCAGTAAAGGTCTGGCTGGAAGCTAACATGATGATACTTGCATACATCTTAGTATATGTCCAGTGCAAGCCTCTTCTCAAGTTTTCAGCAAAGACTGAAGTATTTGGAATAGCTGTCTATTCATACCATGACAAGACTCTATACTTCTAATTATGGGCTCTGCCCTTTTGGCTAACTGTTGTATTTTATTTTAACATGAAAAAAAACCTTGACTAAAAGGGATACACCCTTTTGAAAATAAATGAACACACACAAATCAGGAAAATGCCAAACCTCCTGTGAGAATTACTTTTTAGAAATGGTCAGACTACATCACATTGCCTACTTTTTTTTCCCCTCTTAAATAGAAAACAATTACAGATGCCACCAAACCTACAGGCAGCTATTTGTTGCTAAGCATGTAGTCAAACTTCCAAAACTAGTCCTTAAATGTTCATAAAACATGAAGAGATGAAAAGCACATGGTACACATCAAGCTCTTATACAAATTTCAGCCACATGTGATTAATCTCATTCCTCCACTTGTTTCACCAATGCAAGTCTGAAGGTATCGTGCAAGCCACATTTGCATCATACCCATCATATTGTCTAAAATGAAGCTGTTGGGACCAAAAGTAAAAAAAACAAAAACAAACAAAAAAAATAGCATTTAAAATTATTACAATAACAACACGTGAAGGAATAATTACCTCATTGTTCTGCAGGGATTGTTTTCCACTTCTTTTACTGTGGAAGAAAAATAAAGTATTTTACTTTTTATTAGCACAAAGTTCTTAGTCTTGATCTCTACCTGCAGGAGACAAAAAAGAAAGCTTGCAATTATATCCCCATCTATTTATTTCAAAGCAGCACAGGGCCTTCACAGTGCAACTACCCTTTGCGTCAAACTTGCATGCTACTTTTATACTGTTTCCATGAAATGCTACCCCTTCTGCCACTTGGTTTCATACATGAAAGCTACCTCTTGCATCTCCAAGTTTGGCTTCACCTTGTCTTCTGTAGCCTGACCGCCCAGTGTTTTTATGCCTGTAACATATACTTTGCAGGTATGGCTATGAGGTTCCAGTGACTACAAATGAAATTACATGAATGCAGATTCAGCGATCCAACTTCGATGTTTCACACTATCTACACAAGCCAAACAGATTTGTTTTGCATGGTATTTTACTTTCAACTAACTCGTTTTACTACATGTAAAGATTAGTTATTCATAAGCCTGTGCTACAGGGGAAAAAAAGCTAGATCCTGTGAAACCAAGGTTCTGTAAAGACGCGCAAAGATGCGGAGCTGGTTTTCCTTCTGTCCTTTTTTTTTCCTCGCATCTTCTAGAGCTATTCAAGGAAAAACATTTATCAACTACTACTAAACAACCATCCAAAAATACAATGGTATTCTTTTTCCCCTTTTATAAAAAGGCAGGCTGGCGTGTAATACAGTTCTAGTTTGCCTTCCTTTCTGACCATTCAAGTATCAAATAAGCACATGGAGCCACGGGGAGCGTTTAGGCATTTTGGAGTTTAAAAGTGACAGCTACCCACATTACATTGTAAGCTGCCATATCAAACAAAATATTATCATTAGGCTGACCTCAAAACTGCAATATTCATGCAGTTGCAAGACAGCACCTCGGAAGTGACAGGGCAGCAGAAGCCAAGAAAGGCACTGCGCTTCTGCCTACAACACCGAAACAGCTGCAGGCAGCCCCGTGAGCAGTTACCCCACACCTCTGCCAGCACCAGCACCTCACATCGGTGCTTCAAAGCACCATGAAGAAAGTACCTAGGATGAAATTATGGCTAGTTTAATTTGCCACGATTAGACTACAGATCTGAATGCCATTGACCAATGAAGAAAAGTTAACTTAATTACAAGGAAGGAAGAGGCAAGGCAGCAGAATATGAGAAGAGACCAGGAAAGCGAGAAGGAAGAGATGCCAGTTTAACGAGAACTTAATTAAAGGTAATGATGAGACATAAGCCTGAGAGGAGAAGATAAAAATCTTGTAAGATACTTGTGCAAAACACAAAGCAAAGAACATGACAGACAGTAGATGGCAGACAGGAGAGAATGAAAGCTTCAGAAAAGGTGTAACAATGGAAATGTCTGGAAATGGTAGCAGCGTGCAAAGCCTAAGGAACAGCTTCGTTAAGAGACTACATCCTGGTGGTGTCAGAGTGATGACTGCTGGTACAAGAAACTTCTTTCCTCCTCAACACATCTGTTAGTTTTTCAAGGTACAAAACAGTAACTTATTCTAAAAATGCCCTAAGTATGGATCCGATTAGAAGTCCAATTGGATCTGGTTTGGGATCAGGAGAAAAGTAGTACCCTTAGGAGTTTATGATCAAACTAAGCGGGTATTTTTCTGGATGATTCATGACTTGCAGTAACACATAAATCCTACCTTCGTTACTTCCAGGCTAGCCAATGTTTGAAGTCACAACATTCAACATACAACTATTGCACCTTTAAAAGGATCAGAAGTGAATACATCAAAACAGTAATGTTAGGAATATGTGGCCCAGAACCATTGTGGCAGTTGAAAACCTTTGCTGTATTTACTAAAACACTTTTTCCTACAGTAGCTGTAGAGAAAAATTCAGTAGCTGAAGTGACTGAGCTCATCTGAAACTGATTGTTCGTTAAAGAATTGTCCAGAAACAGTCATCTTATATTTGCGAACTTACATTTAATTAATTTTTATCTTAAACTTTATAAATATAAATTCTAAGTATTTGTAAATTGAAAACCTGATGAAAATAAAGCTTTAACAGTGCTTTTCCTTTTTAAAAGATCATGCAAGCTCAAAACAAGACCAATACTTCAACAAGAAAGAAAATAATCTTTTATCTGATTTGTGGATTGTCTAGATGCAGAAAACCAACTGGCTACACAGCTCCATAAAGTTGTTCTCAGTATTAACAAAAATTAGTACATTGTTACTTTAAAAATTAAAACTACTTTGCTTTCAAAAGACTCTGCCATAGCTCTGCCTGGAATAAACTGCAGAACTTTCCTTCCCGAAGTCTCACTCCTTCAGAGAGACTGAAAACTGGCGCTACTCCAGACCCCATTATACTATTGTACAACTTTGTGTGAGAGAATTGTGGTTGCATTCCCACGAATTTAAAGACCAAATTAGTCAGCAAGAATGCAACAAGACCATCTTGTTGCAGCAGAGAGTTCTCATTTGAATCGATGCACCTCTCTATTACTCCAGCCCTCTCACTTACTTGGTGCTGGAGCATCGCAAACCTTAGTGCTGAAGGAGAGCAACTGCTACGTGCTGTCCAAATCCTCTGCTGCAAGTGATTCTCCAGTGCAGGGGTCATGTCTGAGTAGTAAGGGCTGACTGGAATAGAAACGATGCTGCTTTTTACTGCCAGGTTCATCTGAGAGATTACCCTATCCACACACACCACCCTCCAGTCTGAGTTAAATGGTGCTTTTCATTTGAGCTAATGGACCTGTCAGAGGTGGGCCTCAAAGCTCACGTGCTGCTGATGCTTAGTGACGTGGTAGGATAATATGGGTACAGCTCAGGTTAGTACAGTTTGTCACATAACTGTTCAATTAGTAGCTGCCTGAATTGTAGGAATAGTATTGAACTGCAGAAGAGCTCTACTTCCAAGCTGTAGCATAGCTGCTCTCACTCCACCACACGATACTGACATGAAACCCTTCCTGAGTGCACATCCTGAGGCTGACTGGCTGGTGTCACGAGAAGTACCAAGTAAAAGCAACTTCCAGGCAGTCTGGATGGAAGTAATGCTGGATTCAGCAGTGACACGACAGATGTCCCATAAGGAACACACTTCAGTTCCTCTTTATTTTGAGGTCTAAACCGTGCAGTGACCTGTCGCCATTCATTTTCCACCTTTCCCCTCTACAATATAAAGTTCCCCACACACACTTAAAAAAAACTCCAGAGAACAGTTCCCCTGGGACATCAGATTTTATCAAGCAGAATTCAACAGATTACAGAGAGCAGAATACAAAACCTTGTTTTAGTCGACAAAAAAAAAAAGTTAAGGTGCCAGAATAAGGGTACAAGAATAAATACTTAAGAGCACCTACAGCAACAAAAATAAGTCCAAAACACATATGGCATATGCAATGACATCCAGCAAAGTAGATTACTAAGTTTTTGAACTTACGAATGCCTAACTTTGCAGCTTAAAAACAATGTGATTTTAAACTGCATCATGCCAGTTTACAGATAGAAAGAATATTTTGAAAGCATGACTCAAACACAAATTAATACAGTAACATCAGTCAAGATTACAGAATAATTTGTATATTGAAATGCCCTACTAATTTAGTCCTCCAAGATAACGAGCCCCGTAGAAATGTAAAGCCTAGCTTTTTTTTCTGTCAGCATACAAGAGGAATAAAGGCTTCTGTAGCAGAATTATTCCTTAATAAAACTTCACTCCAATGGCTACTTGCTCTTCTGTTTTCCCACCTGGAAGAGTTTCACATGAACTGAAAGTAAGGGTACTGCTGGAGAGCTCAGAAAAAAAGGCCTATCAGCACAGTAATGAAATAACTGGCTTCACTAAGTAGCAAGTAGATGACAAGCAGACAAATTCCCATGTAGATCTTGCTTTGAGCACACACTTGGATTAAGTGACACATTGGGGTCTCTTCTACTCCAAATTATTCTGCAATTCATTCTATGTTTCTGCATCTTTAAAAAAAAAAAAAAGAGAAGGCCAGAGATACAATGAGACAGGGATCACACCAAGAAATTTCAGGAAAGGAACATCCCAAATGTAGCCTGCTATCTGCTATTTAACTGCACAGAGCTTTTGCAACAAATGTACATATGGCAAGCCAAGGAAGCTACCAGCAGTACTGCGCTAACAGCTATGCCAAACTTGTCATTTATACAGGCACGGTTACTGAATAAATAGCAACTCACTAAAACTAAGTAAATAATTAAGTACTTACCTAATAAGTAGCAGGTAATAACAACAAAACACCGTTCCCCAACATCAAGAAACGTGATGAGGTAAAAAGGTATTTTAAAGAAACTGATATGGTTTCAGGACTGTGCACAGGCATTTGGCAGCTGATCCCACTTTAAGGGAAGCAGCGAAGCACAAAACTTGAAGATGATAATACCGTGCAATTTCAGCTTGCAAGTCAATGTTGGTCACTAGGTTTTCTGTTTGCCTCTGCATTTCCTTATCAGTAAAACTATTATTCCTAAAGAAACAGGCCACAATGGTGCTTACTCAAAAAGGATCACTCTCAACACTACTGCAGAAGAAAGTGATTTGAGAAGCACTGGGAAGTCTTCCAGAGACTATCTAGTTACTGAAAGGTCTCAGGAGTACTAGAAGCTCTGTGGCATTTATTAGCAAACAGAAAAGTTAAAGAATTACAGCTTCTAGGGTTATCCATCTGTTTCCAGAATAAAGTTAATTGAAGTTCTGAGGAAGCAATGTACACCGAGCTAGGCACAATCACACGGAATTGCAGACGAGATAAGCAAGTCTTCCAGTTTAATGATGGGTGAAAAGGAAATTTTGGATTGAAAATGGTATGTTGTGTGTAACTGTGGAGAAAGTACAAGGTTCAGGTCATGCTACCTGCCTTCTGTGGAGTAGGCTGCCAAGCTTCTGCTCGATGCAGGATGAAGAAGAGTGTCTGTTATAGGGGTAAATTGAGCTTTTCAGACTGTTCTTACCCCTAAGCAACTCTTGTGTTTGTCTTTTGTACACCATGCATGATTCTAGGTGCAGTTTTCAGTCCATTTCATAGTTGGAATAGAACTCTGACATTGTAAAGGCAGAATACAACTCAAACAACTGAAGATTGCATGCACTGTTCAGTTGCATGCACTGTTACAGCGTGAAGGAGTAACACGTGTTGAGAATCGCGTAGCACGCACCTCCCAGCGCAGTCACTGGCAGGCAGCTTCACACTGCACACAGCGCGAGAGGCAGCAACAGCACAGTTACCTTGGGTCAAGGGCAGCGACCTTACTCAGAAGCACGGGCACACTCTGAAAGCACGCCCACTTACACAGGACACCCAGAGCACACACAGAAACCAAGAGAAAATTTTCTTGGCTCTAGGTTGCAGCATAACCAAAAATAATGTGAGAGAATGCATTCAGGCAAGCAGGACAGGGACTGAGAAGGTCACAGACAGCTACGTAACTGCAAGCCAAGCGCTGACTCCTCACTGTGCTGAAAGTTTCTACGCAGATTTTAGAAGGCAGCCAAGCAGCGCTGTTCTAGAGGGAAATGTCAGTTTCAGTAGAAGCCATCTCAGTAACAGGGTAACGAAGGAAGAAGGCAAATGCTATCAGTTTTTCCATAAGCTTGTGCTTAGGCCTAAACTGTGGCTGTAGCTCTCGCTCATGTACGACAGTGGAAAAAACTTACAATTCATTTCCTACTTCCTGCAAAGTGGAGAAGAAATCTGCTTCACACTATTACACATACTTACACTAGATTTGGCATAGAGAGCAATCATTTTATGCAATTTAGTAAAAGAGAAACCACTAATTAAGTACCCAGGCTCCAAAGAAAGGCAGTTTGAATGCTAGGAGTAGACCCGAGTCATCTGGTTTCTCCTGTCTCTGTAGCCTCCAGGTAAAAACAGGTTTCCTGAGCCCCAGGCAGTTGTTTTTTTTTTCTACAAGATTAGATTTTAGATGCTTTTTCTGGTAATTCTACCTCTGTGTTTCAGTGTGTGTGGTGTTTTATTTTTTTATGCTTGGTTTTGTGCACACGTATGGAGTAGTGGACTGAACAGCCCCATTCCCATTCTGGATAGGCCTACCGTAATGTAGCTGCAGTTTTTCTTGACACCTTCTTAAACCTTTCTGCAAAAAAGCACAGATTCTCTGTAAAGCTTCTGCATGGTGTATTCATCCATCCGCTGTAACATAACCTCCCCCTTTTTGTCAAACAGCCATGGGGACTCCAAACCAGAACAGGCCCCTCTGGGCTAAGCACTCAAGCCAGGCTCTCCGAATCTGAAGAAACAAGGCATGCTAACAAAAGAGAATAATTCAAACATACAAACACAGAATTTAAAACAAAAAAAAAGAAGTGTGAAAAAAAGTGTGACTTGCTTTAAGTTACAACTGCCACGTGTTAGGTTTTAACTCCTGTAATTACATTTCCAAGCATTTGTACAAGCTTTTGTCACTTGTGGCTGCGCTTGTGCAGAGCACTGCCAAGCTGATGGGCAGCCCCACGGATGGCACCAGCAGCACGCCCACTGCCCCTGCCAGCGGCCCAAGGCTGGGAAGCCCAACAAGAGGCGAGCACATGGGCAACGCACCACTTGAGATGACCTGCGTAAAGCCCTGTCTGATGCACACTGCCTCAGCAGCTCTGCTTGTTCCTCTCACCACAAATGAGCCTCTCCCATTGCTTTAGGCAGACCTAAACTCTAAAGACCCAAGCAAACGTTTTGCTTCCCTTCTGCATTTTTTTCCCCACACAGGAGGGACAGAAAACACCTGGATTTCAGAAGCTGAATTTATAGAAAACTAAATATCCATACTCTGGCATCCCCTTGGATTCTAACAGACATACTAGGTGATAGACGCACTGGCCATCCCTAGGAGAAGATTTTAAAAATGTTTTATTTTGGCACCTTGCCGTTTACGATAAATTCCTCCTATATTCTCCATATTCCCATTTACTAATCTTACAGTTCCAAACTCTTAACCTTAACTACCTCCTAATACTCATTTCAGTCCCTCTTCCAGCAGAAATCTGTGTTAAATACTTTATCTAAGTACATTCTCCATTTTTATAAGTCCTTTATTTTAAACCACATAGAGATCAGGAACATTTCTTTCTGGGAGGAATCACAGACAATGCCCAGCTTTCTTATGTAACACCCATTAACATTTTATTTCTGAAGCAATCAGATCTTAAGCAAATATTCTGCTTCTTGTTCTAGGCAGTAATGTCTAGCATTCGAGACAAAGCTCATAGGACTTGGGGTTAAACTTTTGGGGAAGAAAGATAATATATAACTTCATTCTATTTTACACATTATACAGCAAAGGCTCGCTCCCCGTCACCCCCCCTTCCATTTTACAGTCCTATAATGTATAACCCGATTCCATCATTTACCACCTTTTTGTCTGCTGCTACCCATTAGGGACTTACTGTCTTTGTTTAAAGACATAACATGGTTGGGTGAACCAAACAGGAGAAGCAGAAAGATAAAGGTCGAGAAGCGGGGAGAAGGGCTGAAGAGGGGCTCAACATTTCAACCGTCTTGGTTGTTTTTAATGTCACACAAATATGGATTACAAACCCCACTCATGCATCGTCCATATGGTTGAAGTCAATTGCATTTCACTAAAATAGCAATTCATAGCAACAAACTGCTACCCATAATAACAGCAGCTCTTAAAAAGAAAAACATTTGTTGTTTGATTTGCACACATCCAAACAGCACTTGTATTAGACCAGAATACATGATCACTTCGAAAAACTGTAAAGATTAGTTCAAAGTTTTATTTCAGTACCTCTATTACTTAAAAAAATAAATTAAAAAAAATCCATTCCAAAACCCAATCTTCTCAGACCTTGCTCAGTGGCAAGGTCTTGGGCATTAAACTTTTTTTTTTTTTTTAATCTTACAGAGGACAAAGTACAGACCTGATCTGACTTCTACTGGCTTTCCTTTGTCCTTTTACTCTTTAAATCTTTCTTCGATACTCAATAGTGAAAAAAAATAGTACCACTAGTCTTTAAAACAGATTTTACAAGTAATTTCCCTAAACAGAAGCAAGATTTTTCAATCATCAGACACAGATGAGTGCTGCAGCCACTTGTGCTTGCAGAAACAGATCGGGATTGACTAATACCACAATTAGATTTCCCTGTTCCTGCATTATATATCCAGAATAATGTAGTTTCTCAAAAAAGAACTTGTTATAACTCTAAAAAGACTGCAAATACTACAATCGAAGCCATAATTGCATTTACACATAACTTCCTCTCTCCCAGGAAATGAAAGTTTTTCCAAGAAACCAGACTTTTTGAGGACAGCAACTCAAATGGAGAAACTGCAGTTTTTATTTCTCCGCTTGACTTGAGGAAGTAACGTGGCATACCAGCAAGTTATTTACTACAAGCAAACAGTTCTACATCGTGCCATTTTGGAGGATTTTAGAAAGTTGTGGTTAAAATATATTGTAAATTGCAAGGGATGCCACTTCTCAGTCCTAAAAAACTGATGAGCAATGTAATAGGTACTACAGGAGAACAGCTGTGACTAATCTAACTAATACTAATTAAGTGATCTTTGACCTACTAGGGTAGGTTAGCATAACATACGGCTTAATTATTCATACATTACTACTTGATATGAGTTGTACTGGACCTTGCCCCTATTGTCTGACAGCAAAAAATGTAGGTGGAAGTTGTCTCTTTTTCCTACTCTAAATTCTACAGTTGACCATTCCATATCACAATTAACACACACACAATACAGAGTCTGCATAAGTCTGTTCTTGTTATGTTACAGATTCAACAAATACTTGATTTGCTAAAATATGGTGTGTGTTTCTTTCATTTGCATTTTGTATTTATGTTTTATTACTTCTTAACTTTGGTCAGCAGTGATACTGAACTACTGTCAGCCTGCCAGCAGACATGAAAAAAAAGAAGTTATTCTGGGAAAGCATGATATAATAGCGTATCTTATTCTGAATTTAAGTATTTATACATACTGAAGGTATATATATTTAAGCTATACTAGGAACAAAGAAGTTTTGCAGGTAAAGTTTACAGGTGCACTAGAACCCTTACATGATTCACTTGAAAGTGAACAGCAAAACACTGGCCTGCAACATTTCAAATTTCAAGTCTGCAACATTTACCTTTGCCTTTAAGAGGCTCACAGTCACAACTTCACCTTTCTGAATTCAAGAAGCTGAAGTTCATCTCACACTAAACAAGACAACATTTTCTGGTATTAAGGTGAACGAAGGAATCCACATATGTAAAACTAAACTATCCCATAGGTTGCTACTACATACACTTTTCTGAGCCAACCTCACTCCGCAGATACAATACAGTTCTTATCCAGACTACGTAGATTGCCAGACAAAATCCTCCTCCTTTTGAAGAAGTAAATAAATTTAGGTCAGCCATACTCTCTCAACTTCTCTCTCTCTTAAGGACTCTGAGAAATACAACACAAATTAGAGGGCACACTAGGCCCTGCAGATTTTTTTATCATTATTGCATGAAGGTTTACTGCTTATTATTATGTGCCAATACCATATACCAGCACAAGTACGCTGGAATACATAAAGATTTGACACAATGACAGTCCTTCCCAAAAGTATGCTATAATTAAAGTTAACAACAAAGCATTAGGAAATGAATGATACATGAACTAGTGAGACTAAACGAGGACGAGGCAATGATAATAAGCGGATGCTTTTGTATAGGCGAGCGGTGTAGGCAATGTAGCTTACTTACCGCCTAGTCTTGATAGGTAGCATTCTGTAAGGCTCCTGGCAAGATTTGCCACACAAGGAAACACAGAGAAAAGAATGACAACCAATGGCAAAAAAATCCTCAAAAACAACATTCATGCAGCAGCACAGCTCTTTTTGAAATAACTGAATGGAAGATGTAGAGTTTGGAATCTACAGCCACAATACGGTAGCAGTACTAAGAACTATGCTGTGGAAGGATTCAAAAGCACAAACCAACACACACAGGTGGAACAATCTAGTTGGTACACATGGTACTTATTTTAGCAACTACATTTTCTACTAAATTTGAGGAAAAAATGGCTTAAGATTACAGCAGTAAAGATAAAGGATGAAGTATCTGAATGACTGAAATACAGATAGAAGAAAAGGGACAAGTCAGGTCAGACCATCTCAACTCCATTCAACTGCTGAATGTAATTTATTAATCTTCTCCACTTTCCTGCTGTCACTAATCTTGGAGCAGCATTTGATATGGCTGATACATATGAACACCTCAGATTTTAACACTCTACCTAGCAAAATCAGACGATCCATACAATAGGAATGCATTCTAAATACAATCTTCAGTGTAATGCTTATGCTCAGTTTCAGCATACCCACCACCCTCAAACTAATAGCGGCACTGCTCTTGTCAAATCCTGCAGATTAACATCAGGAGACCTGCAACAAGAGCACGTCATGGGGACAACCCAGGTAAACCTTGCATGAAGGTTTACTGTTTATTATTTTATGTCAGTATCATATACAAGCACAAGTGTGCTGGAACTTATAAAGATTTGGCACAATCTTAAAGGCACAATGACAGTCCTTTCCAAAAGTATGCTGTGATTCATATTAGCAACAAAGCATTAGGAAATGAACGATACATGAACTAATGAGACTAAAGGTGTATGTAACCCACATTACAGATTTCAGGGGTAGGGAGATAACTTTGGACAAGTTCTAGCCTATTCTATCAACTCAGTACTAGCACTTGGAGTATACTAAATGTACTTCAAAACTACACTGGACCTCCATCTACATTTGGAGATGTGCTCCGAACTGAATGTAATCTAGCGTGTGCTCCTCAACGAAGGGAGAGCAAGGTAAGTGTGGACACCCAGGATGTTCTCTTTAAAAGCACACTCTTCATCTGAAGAATCTGAAGTAGATTCTTCCAGAATATCTGCTTGGCCTTGTCTTTCTTACAAACACCATTACCATACATTAAGTGTGCAAATCTTGTATTACAGTACCAATAATACTCCCTGCTCACCACTTTCAAGCCCTTCTATATAGCTTTTCACCTTTTTACGATGTTATTTCACTAACCTCAGCAGAGATACTTGAAAAAGACCATCCTTCCCTAGCAATGTGATAGAAGAGTATCTCCGCTTGGAATCTTGCTTCTATTGTCATGGAAGCAACAAAATGTAGCAAATTCTGTAAAGGACTATGCTACCAATCACTCATGTATGTTATATGACAAAGTTACCTAACTTCACAAAGCTCTAAAGATATCATGTACATGAAAGGAATTAGGTAAAATAACACTAGATTGTTGCTTAACTGCAGGTATGTTATTACTTAAGTCTGTTGGGTAAGCCCATTTCACCATCAAGATTTAGCACTGGGATAAGGCTATAGCAACCACACAACATCTAACTGTACCACTGTAACACAGCAGGTCTTCTGTATACAATCAGCAAACTACATCCACAAAGACACTGAAGTCAAAGGAGAGTCGGGAGCACATCCTTGCACATCCTGGATCCGCCGCACGTTGTGGTGGCCAGGTGCTTCACGGAGGGCTAGCAGACAGACAGGAGCACACAGGTACCCGCACAACACCCTCACAGCTACGAGACGCAGCTACAAGCTCTTTGTAAGGGCTGTCAGCGTACCCTACCACCACACGGCCGCGTTTGAGCAACAGCCCGGCTCCACTACTTGCCTGTGCAGACAGGACGCACCTAAAAAGTCAACTGCTGGTTACCGTTAGTCCACTGAGGGAAAAATGGAACAAACGAGGAGAATTTGAGCAACGCGGCGGCGGCGCTTGGATGCGCGGCCGCACCTAGAGGACGTGGAGCTCCGGAGCCTCCCTGCGGACCTCTCCCCGGGAGGAGGCCGGCAGCTGCCCCGGCTCGGGCCTCCAGGCCGAGGCCGACCCCGGTCCCGGCTCCGTCCCCCCGGGGCCGTCCCCTACCCTCCCCGGCCCGGCCCGGCCCGCTCACCCGTGCTGGGCGGCTGCCCGCCGCTTGTTGAGCAGGCAGAGCAGCGCGCAGGCGGCGGCCGTGGTGGCGCCGGCGATAGCGGAATGGCGCACGGTGAGGTACTTGCTGTAGGCGGCCATGGCGCGAGTGCAGGCGCGGAGCCCCGCCGAGCCGTGCCGTGCCGTGCCGAGCCGAGCGGGCGCTGGGAATGCCGGGACGAGGGGCGGGCCGCGGGCCGGTTGTGCAATGGAGGCGACGGTGAGCAGCTCCGTCCCCAGGCCCCGCCGCAGCGCCAGGCCGCGGGCAGCGGGTGAAAGGCAAGGGGGAGGTTCCCCGGCCGCAGCCTCGCCCCGCCGCCGGAGGCCGGGCCTCCTGAGGGGCCTCCCGGGGTCCCGGCCGCGCCCCTGGGCCGGGAGCCTCGGCCTCCGCTGTGGTATCCCCGCCGGGCACGGGGCGAGCGCTGCCCACCTCTAGAGGCGATGCGAAATAAACCTTCCCGAGAGCTTTCTTGTGTGAGTTTTGCCCCTGCTGTCTTTTAGGGCCATGCGAGCAGCTGCCAGGGTTAACGCTGAGAGGGCAGAACAAACCGTCAGCTGTGTGAGTACAGGAAAACAGTCCCCGACAGTCGGAGCCACAGCAGGTGCGGCCGTGCCAGCCAGCCCCTACAAAACCAGTTAGACTCGCGCGGTGCTTCTTCCCTCGGAGTCGATAACAGTTGGACAAGTTGAGTTATCCCAGCAAAACACCCATGCCAGCAGAACCGTGTCTAGATTAGATCATCCTGTCTGTGGACATATCCCTCAACAAGACACCTGATACTGCCATGAAGTGTCTGTACCTCATGCAGGATCTGGTCGATTGCACGTTTAGAGCCTGTACTGGTGCAATGGTTGACACTGGTATGACAATTACTCTGGTCAACCTTTTAAATGCAGAACACAATGCAGTTAAAATCTAGGTATCAGCTTTTAGTCTGAGAAAAGCATTTCATAAAGGCTTTCAAAAATATTTAAATACTTTTGAATGTTGCATTTTTGTCATTGTAGTATCAGATTGTGTGCATAGGTCAGTCCATTTCTCAAATACCCGTATTTCTTTCCAATATGTATGCCAGGACTAGCAGGGCTGAAGCTGCAGTTGGTTGAGAAATAATCTCTGTTTCTTCATAGTGAATCACCACATATGCTTTTCTTTCTCATTCTCTCTCCACATCCTTGGTATCATCAGGCATTTGGGGACAAGTTTAGTTTTTGGAGCCAAAACTGGATTCTCAAAACATCAAATTGTTCACATTTTCTACAGCACCGGAGTCAGGGCTGTTTAATCTAGTTTTATGGCACTAATTTGCTGTGTAACCTCAATTTGGTAATCTCTCTGTTTTAAAGCATCATTTGTGTTTTGAGGGAAAAATCATAAACTATTTGTTTTCTGATCCTAAGGAAAATATACTGCAGAATCGGACAACATTATTAAGTTTATTGCATATCAAGATTTTGCTGTATATGTTGCTCAAAGTTGGAGGTCCTGTCATGTTTTCTTAAGCCTTGGATACTTTGGCAGGAGGTAAGTGTAAGAACCTAAAAAGAGGTAGTTTCCTCATCAAATAAAATTTCTTATATTCATATCATTATGAAAATAAAAGTCTACAAATTTTTGGATTTACTGAATCTTACAGTTTTGTGGCTACTTTTCATCTCTCTATGTGTGCTGAGATCAAAAGCAGGGTGGTATTGTGACCCTTTTCTTTACAAATCCCCTTCTCTCCGTAACCTGAGGTTGGCTGCACCTTTCCACAGAACTAGCAATCTAATATAGTCCAACTTTATTTACATTCAGCATCCATCTATTTGGGCCATGCTGACCTTTGTTGTTTGCTTATCTGTGTGACTTGTGTTCTGCTATGTTTATCTTCTTCAGCGTCCTTATTTCACTTTTTAAGGCTGCCCAATACCACGTCCTACTACATATTTTTTCTTCTAACTTGTCTTTAAATCATTTTACATATACATATCTTATTTAAGAAACTTGTACCATGCATCCAGTCCTCTACTGTTTCTTCTACTTTGTCTCCACTTTTCAGTGTTGCTTTTTGCTGCCTTGTGTAACTAGCTTTGTTAGTTTTTCCTAATGTAACTGTGCACTTACTGTAAAACATGAGGTTGTTATTGATCCATTATTTCATCAATTTACAGCTACACTCATGGATAAGCATATTCCTGATAAAATCACTCACACTGATCAAATGCTTTTGTGACAGAAGTTCCTTCTTTGTTCTGCAGTTTGAGATCTTCTGCATTTCAATACTTAGACATTGCAGCCACTTCCTGTTCTTGGCATTCTTGGTAGAAGGCAACTGCGAGAGTTTTCCAAGGTAGCAAGTAACAACAACATTAATTAAAACGTATTTCAAATATAAAAGCTAGAGGTGGACAGGTAGCTTGGAAGAAAGCAAAGCAAACAGTACCAGGACTGTCGTCTGTATTAATGATGGCACATACAGTTTCTCTGGAGAAGGAAGATCAAATTGATAACTGTGCTTTTGTTATGGTCCACGGTATGGTTCAACTTCTCATTGGCTGTGTAAGAACATTCATAGAAAGAAAGCTATTTACACTTAAAATAGCACAATGGAAGACTGAAGTCAGTAGGAAGAAAAAAGCTTATTTGCTATTAAAGCCTAAAACCCAGTAAAGGAAATAAGGAGACCTCATAACAGCAAGTGTTAGGCTATCGTCCTGTGTCTGAAGTGTCAAGCAGCACTATCCAAACACTTCCCAGCCAAGCAGGCTGCTTTTTTTCTACACAGGATGACACATTCTCAGTTATGCTGGTTTGTGAGACCAGCTTATGAAATAAGTCAGAAAATTAACACTGTGAGACAGAAGAGAGTCAGGGATTTGATCCAGATTAAAATACAAGAGCTTTTGACAAGTTTTGCAGTGCAACCCCACTAATACTTGAGTGCGCAAAAAATAATGTGTTGTGCTTCAATTTCACAATAAGTGAAATGTCTGTGTAATAAATAGTAGTAAATTAATTGCTAAACAGTTCAGACTCGTGTCCTCTGTCAATACTGATTTTAGCCTGTTGAATTTTAGGAAGCTTCTCTAAGACAGGAACATAAGAAACTTGTACAGAGTATTTTATCCCACTAATAATTATGTGAATGCTTTTCATTTTTTTTTATGTAGTCTGGGTTAACAAATAAGATGCTCTGATTTGGTTTCTCTCAGAACAGGAAGAACCTGTATTATTTGCTGTTGGCACTTGGCGTACAACAACCAACTACATTCTGAGAGCAACATATCTACTAATTAAATGAAAATCATGCTGTTTGTTGTCGGTCCACTGTAACATTAATATTAGGGAGAGCAATTTACAAGTGTTGTGAAAGGTGTCAGAAGAATTAGATTAATTTCTGTAAGTTGAAGTCAGCTGTAAGATGCAAACTGTACAGTATACATAAGTTAAGTTTGAAAGTAGTTTGTATAGTGCTGGTCTCCATTCTGTAGACCTGTACTTGCTTGATTTCTAAGCCCATATAAACTCAGTAAGATTGTTCACTTGTTTGATGTTGAGTACTGCAATATTTAAAAACTTAGGAAGTAGCAGAGCAAGAGAGACAGTTCCAGGGATTGTCGTGTTGTCTTCTGTCAAATATGTGTTCTCTCTTACATATATCCAGCCGTTCTTACCTTATAGTTTTAGAATTTGGCATGGGTTGCAGGGAAATTAATGATCTACTCCATTTGTGCAGGCACCAACATAAAATGATGAGGTTTTGTCAGTTCTACTGAAGTACCATGCCACAGTATTAATTTTTTGCTTGATTTTGAACAGAAGGAAAACACCTCTGAAGCTAAGCTACATTTAATTATCAGCGTACGTACATGTGTGGTGAGTGGAGTATTCCAATGACAAGCTCATCAATACAGCTAATACCATTATATGTTTAGTTATACAGCTTGAAACTCCAATGTGGGTGAAGTAATGTGGATATGCTATCAGCCACTCAAAAATGAAGCCTGCACATCCGTGAAATATATGCTGGTTATACCATGAGTTGGATCTGTGGTTTGAGTGGGGCCTCAGTTTTTGGCTTTAAGAATAATCCCATTGATCTAAATGCTGGAGGAAGACAAGTAAGGGATGAAATGAATACAATTAAGATGAGGCAAAATTGAGACTGGAAAAAAAAATAAAGGGCTTGACAAGAAATTGGTGAAGAAGGGCTGCAGAAACTGGAGTGTCTTAGCAAGAGAGTATGTAGGACAGGCAACTAAGACACCTTGGTCAGGAAGCCAGGGGAAGAAGGGTTTAGAGACCAGTTGAGCAAGGAGATTAGAGGGGCTGAACAATGATTCTGGTATTGGGAAGGAATCAAATGGTTGAGCAAGATCACACTGGATGTGTGTTGCAAAACAGAAGGGTAACACTGAGCTAGTGAGGTAAACAGAAAAGAGGGATTTAGAACTAACTGACTGGAGAGGAAAAAGGATGAAAGAAGGTACTTAAATCTGATGAGCTATGATATGGAACTGTCTAGACCTAGGAACATGTGGTACCTGAGCTAGCAATTTATGGTGGAGGAGATGTGGGTCCCCTCCATGACCCAGGATATTCTGTGAGTCTATAAGCGTAGGAGAAACACTTGACAGAGAATTGCATTTTCTCATTTTAAGAACAACATGAGATATATCAGAGATACATTTACAGAAGCATTCTGTGCTACCAAGTAGTTGTAGTTAAGTGGAGTTTGCTATAAACATAGTAATTCTTAAAGTACTTAGCATTTAATAACATTTTTAAATTTTGCATAGTATTTGGATGGTGTTCATTGAAGTCTAGAGCTACATACTGATTACAAGTGAATTCAATGTTACAAATGAATACTAAATAACTGTCTATTCACCAAATGAAGCAGCAATTGTGTGACAAATATGAATGACCAATGATTTATCAAGTGACAGGAAAACAGAGAATTCAGTGGAACTGTACAGAAAGTATAAAAATGGTGGATCTTTGAATTTGTTTGAGGAGACCAAGAGAGACTTCAGTGTTGTTTAAAGATGATGAAGTTGTGAAAAATGGGACTGGAAGGTACCTTTAGGACCATCTGGATTGGCTTCAGCAAAGATGGTATAGAAAGAGAGGAATGACAAAGGCCAGGGAAATAAGGTTAACATGGAAACCCTCTTAGTTGAATGGGACAGCCAGGAAGAAGTATGTTCTTAATATCTTGTGGAACAGGTAATAAAATGTGTAATTTAGTGAGGAAAAATCAGAAATGTGAAACAAGTGTGCTTTTCTTAAATAAGTACGGGATCAGAAACAGTAGATGCAGAAAGTAAAGAATGTGGAGAAAATAGTAAGCTGTTAAATATAAAGCTCCTCTCCATGAAGACACATAGAAAGAGTGCTGGTGTTCTTTAAAAAAGGGACATGACTACTACATGTTATTGCTATTACTACTACTACTATTACTTATCACTACCAACATATGCTACTAATAGTGTTTATTATTTATATTATATATTGGTAGTAGTAGTAGTTCTGTGATGATACTGGTATTATATTTAATGACAGATGACTAGGATAAGTCTTTTAGATTACTAGTGCCCAAGACGATGCTTGCAGTTAAACATGTTTTCACTTGTTCAGCATGCAGAGATACTGCTTACACAGCTTTCTAGTATAGCTCGTGTCCACAGGAAATTAAAATTTGAAACTGAATTCCTCAGGGAATATACTGTAGAAAACTGTCGAAATGCATTACCCTTCAGGACTTTTGTCCTCATACTATATAGGCCAGTGCTTTACATGTTTTAGAAAAAAATGGTGAAAGTCTCTGTAGGTATGTAAATATACACGTGTATGTATACAAATGCACTCTTTTTCCTTTATTGGTACAGAAAAAAATAATCTTTCATAAAAAAAAAAAAATAAACAGTGAAGTTTTATCCCATTCCAGCAGAAGGAAAAAAAAATCATACTACTCTTCTGCCTTAAGGCATAAAGTTGTATGTCTAACCAACGTGAGAAAATTCTCTGTTCCTTCCTACGTAGAGCTACACCCTAAGCCACAGCTGAAAGCTCATCCTGCTTGCCTGCCAGCTAGGGCAGAGTTTATAGGGTAGGGCAGGATTCTTTGCTCCAGCTCAGCAAGACTGAACCCACACAGTCCATCTTAATGCCGAATATATAAATAGAAAATACACAGTTTAGCTATTAAGTAAATCATCATCCAAATTACATCATTACAAGTCAAATGTCATTGCCCTCTTATCTGAAGATGAGAGTGAGCTTTTACCACAAGTAAAGGCAAGTTTGCATGTTATTATCCCAGATTTGTTAATGCACTACCCTACACACCCTATTTGATCTCACACTAACTTGTTGGGAATAGCATAAACAGGCCGCAAAAATAAGCAATGCTATGTATGGACCAAACCTTTAATAGTTGTTAACTAGGCAAAAAGAAATGAATTTAATCCTCTTAGTTCTTTTCCTGAACTTAGTTGTGCCATACATTTGTCCTTGGGGAACACCTGTCCCCTCCCTAATCTTTAAGCGTATTAGATTTTCCAGATCTGAAATTGTAAATCAGGCTTGACTCATGTGACTGCCTGAGTAAATCAGAAGCAGAACAGTTATGTTGTCCTGGTTGTATTGAAATACCTTTCAGTACAAAAAGCCCTACGGTCCTGAGAAGAGAAAGATGAATGAAAATGTTAAAAGCAAGCAAAGATCAAGACACAAGTTCTGAGGATCCCTTGTAAGCACATTTTGCAGAGGTTACTTCAGACACCATTTAAATTGCTGTTTCTCAGATGGATGTTTAGTGGGCTCATCTGTGCCACTGTACATTAAAGCAACAGTTCTGCTTACTGGTGGACCTTTACTTCTTCAGAAACATACATCTTTATTTTTTTCTTCTCATTAAGGAAAATCAGAAGCTTCTGTTAGTAGCAGAAATAAGGCCTGGGTAGCAGTGTAGCACAACCACTGTGTGTTCTCTCTCTCCTGCTGGGAAGACAGTATCTGGAAAAGACTGAATGCCTGAATAAAGTAGGATGTTGTAGAAAGTGGAGCACTGTGACTTACGCCTTGGATAAAGAAGGGAAACAAGTTAATAAATGAAATCTCAGAAGAACAAGACAGGTTAACACAAGCAATGAAGGTCTAGGGAAAGAGGAAACAATAAAGAGGGGAGGGTTCCTACAAACATAGTTTAAATTTAACAGTCATTCCCTAGAAATTCCAGAGATGGATAATAGGACCTCCCAATCACAACAGCAAGCCGTAGATACCAAGCTTATTCAGTTGTGGTTACATAAGCAGTACTTCACTGGTTCTATAAAACTTAATCCATCTTTTCAAACTTTTGGATAATCTTAAACTTGAAGGTTCTTCTCCAAATGTTCTAGATTTGTCATCTTCCTTTTGAATGCAAAGTGTAATCCCACAACGAGCACAGCATTAACATTTTAGGGATGCCATCGCTTGTGCTCTCAGAATTTGCAAGAGAACTAGTAGGAAATAGAAGCTGAACAAGTTTGAGAATAAGGGTTAAGATGCTCTCAAGTTTGCTTTAAATCTACAGAGTTTCCTGCAAGAGCATGAAATATTTTGACTAACACCCAACCTAAACACAGTAACTCAGGATTTCTTCCCAGATGCTAATTAATAAAAAATGAATTCTGAAAAAGAACTCGAAAGATTGGATATATGGTAGGGAATTCTTGGGTTTGGGAAGTCAAACTAGCTCTTCAAAGACTTGCTTTGATGATAGGTTTTGTTTGTTTGCTTTCTCAAGGTAGTAGTAATGCAAATGAGAACTCAGATGTAGCACAAAACTCTTAGTCAGCCTCTGCCATAAAAACAGAAAGTTCTTCTATGCTTGCGATTATTCACTCAGTTCCCTTTCTGGTATAGTTATCTTACTTAATGACATTCTTAACTTTTGAAGGTTGCATTCAGCATCTTCCTAGCAGCTCTAATAAATTCATGTGTCCAACCAGTCTTTGGGAAACACCTGACCCACCACAGGTAAAGCTGGGCTGACAGCTTGTGGAAGACTCAATAACATTTCCTGAAGGACAGTTTGTTTGAAACTAACACTGGAGAGCGTGGCACTATACATGACACCATGCTGTGTGGCTCTGTGTTTCTTCCCAGAGGCTTTCTAGTCAATTAAGGGCTAAAATACAAATACTACAAAAATCTAATAGCTGTCTTCTAGGCTGGATTCACCATTCAAAAATCATTCAGTACCTTATCATTATCACTTTTAATCATTTTCCTGCCTATATTATAATCCATTATAAAAATTATCAGCTTTGCAAGCTTGATAAAAAGCTGTTCTCTCCCTCCGTTTTACAGTTACTGTATTCCCTGATCTCCCATAGTGCTACCCTGACTTTATACTCATTTGAAATACTTCCCATGGAACTGATCCAACAGCCTTCGTATTCTGGTTTGTTGCAGAATTTGGGGATGAAGATTTTCAGCCCATGCAATTTGATTTTTTTTTCCTTCTTCAAACACATACCCTATTGCTGTATTCTTCGTTCCGTTAATCATACTAGCCTCGTTTGAGGAGTGTATTTAAACCCATTTTAGGTTCATAGGGAAAGCTCCCGGACTTCAAAGCACTTTGCTATGGATAATCTGAACCTTGGCTAGAGTACCCAGTATCATAGCCTGAGACAGACATGAAACGTAAGCTCTAAACTATCCCATGTTCACCACTGTTAGAGATTGTGGCCACTCACTGCTGCAAAGTCCCAGCCAGATCACAGCAGCTAGGAGTCGTGCAGTTAACCAGTGTGCCACGGGATGGTGCCATTAGGTTAGCTTTGTGGATCACTCAGAGGTCACTTACATTAACTTTATGAAAAAGCAACGCTAAAGGAAACAATACACACAAATATTATACACTTAATGGAGGGCAATGTCTGCATTTGCTGTAATCTTGACAGGTAATTTGCATCCTAAAGCTAGGTTAGTTATTTTCTTGGTCTGTATTCATTTCTTCTTCATCCCCAGATCTCATGCACATATTAGAGGTAGCTCTGTGGACCAACAACAGTGAAAAGGACCATCTGCATGCTAAGGGCTTATTGCTGTTGAAACACAGTAGACTTCTTTGCCATCATAACTTTGATTTTATAGTTTTTGTAAAACAGCGCAGAAATAATATGAATAGTGTAACTACTAAGCTAGTAGTCTACAGATCTCTTCATTTTCCTTTAATTTATCAATGGTGTATTTAAACAGCATATTCCTCTTGCTGTCATTATAGTTAAACCCATCTAAGTCACTGTTGGTCTACTTTGGGTAGTGTTTTAGTACGCTGGGGACTAGCAAAGAGGCATACTTGAAAGACCACCTGAGAAACGGGTATGATATTCCATTTCTGTGGTATGCTGAGGTTTTTTATACACAAAAAAAAAAAAAGTGTTCCTAAAATTCCTACAAAAACATAAACATAGTTGATACAAATATTCAGGGAGTGATCTGTAAAATAAAACTAAAGTGACTGATATTGTGAAATGCTTTTTGTTGTTGGTCACAGACCTTAACCTTTTGAGGTTAACAAAGTGATACCATTAATTTCACTCTACCAGGAGCCCTGCAGTCACTGAGGGCACCTCTGTTATTTCAGATTGATTTTGAAATTAATTACATGAACTGACAAGACTACCAGCATTTCTGAACATGGCTCAAATTACAGACTGGTTGATACAGAATATATACAACAAGTGATAACTATATGCAGTTTTCAGGAAGTAATACCTGTTTCTTTATTAATAGGAATTCAAAGCTCTAATTTATGTAAATATCAGTCTACTTTAGATTAACACTTGAGGGTAAGTCAGGATGGCACTGGTGAAACAGATGCCATTCTTTTTTTCATTCCCCTCTGTACTTGTCTTACAAGTGTGCAATTCTTTAATTTTGTTGACAAAAGTCTTAAATTAAGCCATTATACTACTCAAGATTTATCAATCAGTAAACATGAGTAAAAATAGTACTGTTAATGTTCTCACTCTATTACTTACCATCCCAGTTACAGTAGTGCACGTTTTTACTCTTTTCAGAATCATGTCTACCACAATTTTCAAGTCTTAGATGCCTTCTGGTCTCTCTTATTGTATCTTCATTTCTGCTGTGGACGTATGAAAAAAGAGCCATTGCTGCTCTATGTCAAAACTTTTTTTGGCTATCTAGCCAATGCTTTGCTAGCATGTTGTAGGGGAACTTCTGCTGCCTCACCAAAACTGTCAAAACATTTTCTAGGAAGCAACTGTTTTCAGTTATATTCTTAAGACTTTACCTGTAACAGTAAGAACATTTACCTCTGCTCGGAACCAGATCAGGCAACACGAGTGGGGTGTTAGCTTATAAAATGCCTCAGAAATGGTGGTAGGAATAGGACAAGTACATAACAGTGACAAGTTACTTCTCTGAGTTTGTATACTCAAATATTTTATTTTCCTAGTTTAATTGCTTAGATGATTGTTTGGGAAAAAGTATAAACTTGCTGGTGTGTTACTGATCTGTCTTGTGTTGATCATAGGACTCCTTGTTATTCTGTGCAAATTCTATCAGTGGCTACAGAAACATGGAACTGTGATCCAGACTACTAGTTGATAATATTCTGGGACAAGAATTATTTTGTCTTAATCTGCCTGAACAGTTTTGCAAAATTCCATTGCCTTATAGAATAATATTACACGCCTGATCAGGAATCATAACTGAAATTTTCCTCTTTCATCACAAGTGAAAGCAAACCAACAGCATTCCCTTCTCCATACAGGTCTTTCATTGTAAAGGAAGCAATTAAAACTTGCACTCATAACCACAGCTTATTACAATAAACAATTCTTCTTCTTTCATGTATCTGTTCTAAGCCTTTAGTGAGGAATTGTGTTTGATGACACTTCTAGACTCAAATTTTTATAGTCACAATTCCATCCAGGAAACTTCTAAATCTTCAGATGCAAATGAACACATGAAACTGGTTATGACCATGGGACTGGGTGCATAACCCACTTTCATCAGAAAGATTGTGGTGCCGTACTTGCTAGGTGTTATATTAACTGTCAGGAATTCAGGCAGTGGCCTCCAGGTGAAGACAATTAAGGTATCCTACCAGATCTGGAATGTGTTGGGAGCAATCCACTGACTACTTATAAAGGAAGGAAGGAAGGAATGTGTCCTGCTTTTCCTTGTTAGGGCTTGCTGCCACCCTAGGGATACGAGAATTGTTTATTTTCCTCTTGAAGGAAAAAAAAAAAAAAAAAGAGGTTTTATGTTCCACCTGAAGCAGGTGATCTGAACAGCTTAACCCTTTCCTGCTGTGTATGATATATTCAACAGTAGTCTTTTTTTAAAAAAAAATTATTTGTAGGAGTACAAAGCAGGAAAATTCTGATTTCACATACTACCTACCTGCAAGTTTCCCTGCTGGAGGCTACAGGGAATGAGTGCTTCCCACTGGGAGGGGGAAGCATCTGCTTTGCATCCCCAGTGCATAGGCAGTCACACAAGTCCAGAGCAGTAGCAGATTCTCCCATATTTGGTAACGCTGCTACACACTGAAAATTGAAAACAGGACTTCACAAAAGGAAGAAAAAGTTATCAATGGAATTTTAACTAAAGCCCTGTGTATTCTGGCACCATGCTAAGCCACACAGAGCATACAAGATGTGCTATAACGCATTTGGGGAATGTCCTCAAAAGGTCATTCTGATGTGCAGGGTCATGTGCTGTTATTTCCTTCTCCTTACTGATTTGTTTCACTCATTGCACAGTGGCACTGATGGAGACCCTGATTCTTGCAACTTGTTCTCATAGAGTCTGTCCTCACAGATCAGGTTTTGTGGCAGAAACCAGATTCAGAAACTCCGGCTGAATTTCTGTACAAAGCTGTGGTTCTCAAATGTCAAAACAAAAAACAAACCACCAGCACAAAATAAATAAATAAAATACCACAAGTCTAGTTTTTAAAGCTGTGGAACTCTGTGCTACAGAATTTTGGAGTTGCTAAAAGTTTACATGGTTTCAAGAGAGAACTGCACAAGTTAACAGAAGAGGAATTCACTAAAATACAGAATGCAGAAATAATGCCTGGCTCAGGAGGTCTCTTACCTGCAAATGGCTGGAAGCTCAGGGAAGCTGTTATACATTCCTGTCCAGTGCTTATCTTCCTTAGGCATCCATTCATGGGCGTTATGAGAAACAGGATCTTACCCAGCCTACTCATTCTTATGTTCTCCTTGTGAAGCATTACCTCACTCCAGAGTTCTTTCTACATAGATTTTATGTTCACGTTACATTTTTATTCTTGAGAATTCTTTACTTGAGAGACAAGGTACCAGAGATGATAAAAAGACATACTAGTGAGACTAACCCATACCCCAGTAAGTTCCCTGCACTGAGTCTTTTAAGTGCCACACTTCGATTTGGGCAGGTTATGTGAAGAACCTGCTCTGTAACAATGGTGCCTTTCACTATTACTTACTTCCTACGCTGTGATAAGCTACATTATTTAAAAATATAATACACCAGCTTTTTAAGTGTAAGGAAAAAATATTGACATCAATTATTAGTTTCCTTTTGAGACACTTAACTGTATATATTTATATTCTGAGTGTACTTATATATGTCTGAAGACAAGATAGCTGTTGCTTACACAGCACACAAGACCATAAAGAGGCAGTGCATATTTCTTCCTTTTATTTCCTTTCCAACTTCTCTTCAAGTCTGAAGATTTTTGTTTCTGTCAGATTTTGAAGACAGTTATCAATTTTCCACGTATCTTCCACCTTTGAAGTCTTTTTATATTATCTTTGAGGATTTTCTCATGGGTTTCTGGCTTCCAGCCCTTGCAGCAGCATTCCCTGACATACCTTTTGATGTTTTTCTAAGTCACTGACATACAGTTTTTACCTGCCAACAGACTTCAAAGCCTGTAGCATTTGGCAGTCAAGCTGTCTCAGAGCTTTTTTCTGGTTGGAAGAAGTTATTGAGATTAAGTGGCAAATCCTCCATCAGCACTGGAGTCACATTCCTACCCTAGAGAAGATTGCCAGCGTTGCTTTCTTGACTATATGCTGCTTCACAGCTAAACCTTGCTTTGGTGGCTGGGGAAGATGGTCTCCAAAAGCACTCCACAAAATGGTATCAGGGTGGCAAGGAAGAAACCAGCCTTGGTTTGTGGCCTGCCCTCAGTAAAGACCTCTGGCTCTAGGAGAACGGAATTTTCTTCTCCATAGGCTTGGACCTACTCAGACGTCTCTTCCAGAGCAGCTACCAGCAGTGTCCACCAAAGCAAAAGGTCTCCATCTACAGTCACAAGGGGAGGTGCTAAGGTACTGGGCTACCATACCAAGGTGAGAGAAAAGTAGTACAAACCTCAGCCCTCATCTCTGCCCTGAGAGTTCTCTTGTTCCCGAGATACCTCCTGTATTCTTCATGGAAATAGGTTCCTGGTTTTCAAATAGCTCCTTTTAACCAAGCAGTTTCTCTCAGTTCCTAAAGAAATGTGTGTTCATTTTTGGGAGGGGGAAATTCTGCCACTTGGAAGCTAGTTTAGGTTCTCTGCTATCCCTCAGGTTTTATGGTCCCCTCAAGAAGAGACTGACAGAACCTGCCACTGAACCTCCATGTTCCACAGCAGCCCTTGTCACGTAGGCCCGACGTGGTAAAGTCTGCTGACAGAGGCACCCCATCATGCATGGGGACCACCACCTTTCTGAGCCATGGGGCAAGCTGGGGTACTCGTGGCGACTCTCGTCATGCATTCCTAGCCAGTCAAGTTAATTCACAATGGAAAGCTGAGGGGGGGGGCTCCCTGCTCAGTGTGTTCTGCTACAGCTCTGGTGACATCAGTGGCATTTCTGTTTACTGGATCTGCAAGCCTGTCAATGTAGATTTCTCATTGATGCTGTTAGCAAGCACAATTCCATAAAGCTAATGTGCCAATGAGCCAGTAATGACTTGGACATAAACATAAACATGTCCAAGACTTGGACATAAACAACTAGAGTTTTGGTTATTTTCATTCAGTATTGCAATTTTCTTTTTATGCTGAGTTATGTATTATTCAGATATCTCATTAGGAATGCAGATTTATAAGCTAATATTTGATTAAACCAAGCTCTTTCTTAATAGCTATGCAATAAATGGCAGCCAGTTATGGCTTTTATCAGAATAAAAGCATTAAAATACAGTGGTTTTCAGTGTAGCTAATTGTACTCTGTATTCTTAGGCCATATCAAAAGTACATATTTCCTTTGTTGACCTTTAACCAATAAATATCATGCTGGATTCTTTTATCTAGGCAAGATGACAGTAATAGATCAGTCATATTACCTTACCACGTAAGCCTTCTGTGATCAGTATGGTACTTTAAAATACATACTGCTCTATTAGATAGAGAAGTATCTTCTAATATAGATGTATAAAATAATGGTCCTGATTTTGTGCATATTGTTCAGTAAGGAGTTCCTCAAAGAGCAGAAAACCTGTTTTTCATTGCACAGTAGAATGTTAAATAATAGTAAATAACATGTCATTTAAACAAAGGCCAGAGCGTGGCTCACACATGTTATTCAAATCCTATATTACAACAGCATCTGCTGTCTTACAGCTATTGAGATTCATGGTAACTATTTAAAGCAGCAACAGGAAACAACACAACAGCCAAACCACTGTTGATGTTCGGTTAGCAACTTTTGGGCCAAGTCCAGTGAGAAAGTGATGGGCTGTAACACTCAGTGTCCCAGCCTGTAGCCTGCAAAGAATTATGTACTGGTACCTACACTCCCTGTATTGTGCCCAAGAAGAATTAGGAGCCTCATTAAACAACAGCTGAACAACCTGTGCCTTGAGGAAAGAGCCACTAAGGTCAGCAGAAAAACACCTTCAGAAATTTAGGTGCTGCACGTAGTCTGCAGGGAAGTTCACAGCTGAGGCACACAAACATTTACAATGACTTCATCAAAAATGGACTGGAGTTCACTATTTTTACTGTACCAGGAATTATAACACTCAAGGATATTTAAGAGATGTTTATTAACTTGCTTACCCTTAGATTACCCATACCTACATCTTTTCAATTTACATGCATTTGTAGCAGATGTGTTCACATGGATAAGTCTTGCAACTGCATGTCATGTGTTTTCTTACCTTTATTCATAGTTGTATTACTTAAGTGAAGATCCAATACTTTGGATTAGAGGAAGGAAATACTGATAGGTGGAAAAGCTCAGTACCTGGCCCCAGGATAAGAACGTTGATAATGTAAAACAGAAATGTTAGAGTAGCAAATCCTCTCCCCGAAGCTTTGTCTGAAGTTCACATTCATGATTGAGACATTCATAGTTACCATTAACAGAAGCAAACAGACTTTTTAGATGAGGAATACCATTGACAACTTATGTAAAGTGCTCAGCAGGATTAAGAGAAGAGTTCTCTCCTGAGTCTCACTTTTGTTAGTAATCTGGACCCTACTTACATACTACAGAAACACAATTGGTCTTAGCAAATGCTTAACATCCCGAGGCAAGAGAGACGGGCAATAGCATTTTACTTTCAAAAACCTATGAACACATTGTGATCACTTTAACAACTTCATTAAACAATATCATAGCCTCTAGCATGTGTACTCATCAGTGTTCAATGAAGAAGGATAATATTTAAAGACCTAAATTAATGCAGGTGATTAAGACTACTGCATCACAAAGCAGACTATTACTTGATTTGGTAAGAAGACATGAGAAAGAACTTGCCTGAGACATTCAAGCTATAAATTCCAGAATGAAAAATGCTGAATGAGCTCCTTATATGAAGAAATACTTCCTTTAGTAAAACGCAACCAGGGTATGGAATTCAGTAAAATCTTCAGATCAGCCATACATTATAGCTGGATTATTTTTTGTAGCATCATTAATATTATGGTCAGATTTTGCCTCTAGTTATAAAACTAAATTATCAGATAGATCTACTCTAGCATAGAGATTCACTATTTATGAGCTATGGTAAGAGTAAAATATACCTTGCTCTGTAATGATGAGAATAGCCTATGTTCTCCAGTCCTTTTCTGAAGTATCACATGCAGGGCTTTAGTCATGCACAGCAGAACACAGTTCATCACCTTCCCCGCTGCCCCATATCCGACCTGTCCCCCAGCCACAGTTTCAGGCAGCGTTACAATGGCACACACAGTCACCGTACTTCAAGTTTGCCACAAATAGGTCGATTGTCCCTACTAGCCAATATCCACCAACTTTATCCTTCAATTCTGCTCGTTAAATAAGGTTCAGCTGTATTCTTACAAACATACTTATACTAACATACATGGTTACGAGGTCACTGAATGCAGTGGTATAAGACTTTTTCAACTGTAAGCTGCTAGGAATAGTTTTGGTTAAACTACTCTTTTTTTTTTTTTCCCCCCCTCCTCCTAAGATAGACAGAAGAAAAAAAAAAAAAAAAAAAAAAAAAACATACATCCCTATATCTGAAACATATGTTGGCATGAACAGTGAATATGAAAATTTCTTTCTACACAAACTCTATAACGGCTGACGTACCAACAGTGCTGGTCCTTAGTGAGTCTCTCTTATGCTTGTCTATGCTGCACCATAAAAATATGATCCCTGGCAGCAAAACAGCGTATACTTGCCAAAAAGGACTACAAGACTAGCCCAGGAAACTCTAACCCACAATGAGAAAAAAAATATTTCAGCTTCACCTAAAGCCGGTTGAGAAACTGCAACTCCCTACATCATCACAAATTGTTATGCTTACATATTGCATACCAGCACAGATGCAAGACACTTTCTTTCTTGACAGAATGATTCTAGTTGACTACAAGACCTTGAACCATGTAGGGTTATTTACAACTGGATCATTTTATCAGGACTGGTAGGACAATTACACCAGAATATCAGAGGTGGGAGAAAGAAGGAGAAAGCAAAAATATAGCTCTGGAAGTACTAACCTCGTAATCACATCATGCATTTGATTGTTATTTAAGGACCTTACCTGGTTTCCTAACATGATATATACCATTCTCTCTTGCAAAGAAGTACTTTTAATTTGCCTCTGAAAGCTTGCTTTAAGCCTTGTTACACAGCCTTTCTTACATCTCCTTTTTCTCTAGCAAGAGTTCTGAAACTGTAGAAGATTTGGGGTTTTGTTTGCCAACTTTGAAGTCACTTACTGTTGTGTAAGGAGTTATGCAAATGGAGGAAAAACAAACAAGCAAACATATTTCTAGCCATATATACTTTTCTGATGTTTTCATCAGATTTATCAAACACTTAAGCTACCAAAACTTTCAGGAGCGCACAAAGGAATTCTTGCTTTGCTGTTGAGAGCAGTGATGGTTGGTGGTTTCAGGGTGATTTTAGCATGCTCCAGAGCAGTGAAAAACAGCCCAGGGGTGCCAGGAGCCCCCACAACACCCTGCCAGACCTAGCATCCCGGGCAGCATCAGAAGCCACCTAACACAGTCTCTGTATGTCTTGATCTACCTCAAACTCTGAATTGAAAACACAAGGCCAGCAGAAGCTCCCCCACAAGGTAAAGCCCAAGACCAGCAGCTTGCTGTACCACCTCTTTCTCAGCCAGCAGGCAATAACAGAGCACATCAAGCCAACAGCCTGACTAAGAGCCTTCACTAAGATACCACCTACAAGCAGTTCCTAGCCAAACCCCTGTTCTCTCCTACCCCTTAATTGCTGGGCTTTGTCTCCCTTGAATCCAGCTGGTACCGGTACAGCAGGTGGGGCTGAAGGAGCAGGGTGGTTAGCTTCAGGCCTCCTGGCTCTGTGAGCAGCAGGTCGCTGTGCCATAATTAGAGTTGGTTAATAGCGCGTTTGGCAAGCCAGGAAGGTTCTGGAAGTTGTTTCCTTCATGCAGTCTTTCCTCTCATTCCTCACCACCCACTGTCCTTGACAATTGCTAGTTAAGGTGGAAGTTTTTAAGACATGGCTTGTTAAAAGTTAGGAAATGGGGTGCTGCCCATGCCAGCAGCGATCTTTTTCCTCTGGAGGATTAGCAAATTGAGCTGCCCTGTGTCCAGCTGCAACTCCCCCATCACACTTCCAGCCTTGCATCATTTTTGAGGAGTAGCTCACGACAGTACGCAGATCATCCTGAGCAGGGCAGGACGTTGTACAAAAAGAGGAAAGGCCAGGGAAAGAGTTTGAAATTATACCAACTGATATAAGTGAAAAGAAAAGCCCACCAGTTTGGGGGCACTGGGTTTGAGATAGAGGCAGTGAAAGGTCAAAACTATAAAGCTGAGAAGAACTGCTCTACATTACACCATATATATGTATCAAATAGGTTACCTGAGAGAGAAAAGTCAGTAACTGTGAAGAAGGAGAGCTTAGTGGAGAAGAGGGCTATTCGCAGGGGGTGAGGTGATTATCTCCTGTGAAAAAGACTGAGGCCTCATTCATCACGTTAAGAAGTAAGGAGGGATTATCTTGGAGGTGAATTATAATCAGCCCTTAAACCAAATACGTGTTTTTTTAATACCTGCTAGAGCTGTGACTTTCACTTCCTGTACTTGTCTTTTGAAGTGTTTTGTGGTCTGCCTTGAAGATCAGGACTGAGCAGGGAGGGACGGCACGATCCCTCGGTGTGAGGCCTGTGTCTGCAGGTGATGGGGGTTTCTGTTCCCCATCAGTTGGCTCTGCAAGTTCATTCCACTGCACAGCGGCTGCCTAAGTTTCACCCACATAGTTTCCCCGAGGGCATTTGGTGCACTGCTTGAAATATGCTTCATTCGAGGAAGTGCATGTGGATCTGGGTATCTCAGGGGGTTCTCAGGTAGGCGGTGTTTATTACAGTCAAAGTGGAGATCTCATGAGAGCAAAAAACACTTTTCCAAGCCAGCAGTAGGTGTAATGGTGGAGGAACAGTTTTCTGAGTTTTCTCATTGTCAGGTAGGATGATTTTGTACAAAGAATTTTCAGTTTTGTGTTCTAGCTGTTCTTCTTTGACTGTTTGTTAAATCTTATAAAGCAGCTATAGATAAGATCTTATTTTACCAAAAATGTGACATTATTTCCCTTAACAATAGCTGAGTCCTGAACTGTTTTCTGATACACAAATGATATTGGTCTTTTGCAGGAGCTTGTATGTAAGAAATGATTCTTGGAAATAAATGGTTTATGGAAATGCTCCTTCAGAGCAGAATTCTCTCTTCACTGGAATGTAAACAGAATGTGGAATCTTCTTCCAACGTAGCTCCGTAAGTCATTTGTTTAATCCTATTTGCAGTGTTGCTTAGTGTGTGGTAGAAGGGGGGTTACAATACTAACAAATATCCAGCTCTGTATTGAACTCTTGCTGCTCGTATTAACTTATATACTAATTATGTCTTCCAGCTAGTCTAGAATATTTGTCTCTCCAGCAGATAAATTGAAGAACAGAGCCAGTATTTTGAAATGAATTTATTAACAAATACCACTTTCGCAGTTTTAGTTACATCAATGGTGCTACGTGGAAACATATCTTCTTTCTAGCTCCTTTCTAGATTTCATCAGGCAGCCTTTTCCTTGATTTCAAACAGAATTTTTTTTTTTATGAACAAAGCACTATTCAATGCCGAGAAGGGAGAAACAGGCACTTGGAGTTTACTCCATAGATTGTATTCTCATAAAAGAAATGTGCTGTGGCTATTCTTTCACTGTGTACACATGTGCTATACAGGGAAAAATCTGTTTAAAAAAAAAAAAATGCACAGGTGGCTCTTAATGAGTTAGACTTCAGTGCCTGCTCAGAGGAAAATACAGCAATTTTGATGAAACTAAATTCAGTTTTGGTGTCTCTTCTTGGAGAATACATTGTTGAGGTACTATGCTATCTTTATTCCCCTGCTATTCACTATTTGCCTAATAACTGATTGTTCATTGTTCTTGTTCATTCCAAGTAAACTATGATATTGGATGATGTGCAGAAAAAAGAGGTGACTTTAAATAACTTTCACATGTTCAACTTCTGTTGCTTTCTTGAAGCCTGCATTAGTGATGCTGTAGGTTATATTTGGCTAGAAAGGACCTTGGCCGTGTAGAGTAACAAGAGATGACAAAAACATAGCAGCTGTCAGACTTTAATCCTCCTTTCAGTTTACCAGTTGCAGCAAAAAATGCAAGCTAGGATGTAGACCTGGCCTTTGATGTAAGCCATATTTTCTTGAAGGTGTATCTGTTACTTCTGTGTTTCTTTCATCAAGTATTTTCTAAGGCAGTTTAAGAGGCTATCAACACTGTACAGTTTGTGACATGACTGGGGCTGTTTTGTGCTAGTTCTGATTCAGGGGGAATGCAGAAAATTATGTATTCAATTTGGCAGCCAAACTGGAAACAGGGACGAAAAAAAGCTCTGAACACCTGAAATGGAAAAGTACTTTGGTGAAGAAAACCCCAAACGTCACTTAACATTCACGTAACATGGCAGATGTGGGGTCAAATCATTTTTTCTCCCACAGTATAGAACTTCTTCATGTTTTAAATCATGTGCCAGCAACAAAATATTTCAGAAGCATAAAAGCATTTAATCTTAGGATTTCTAACTTCCATCACTTTCAGTTTCACTTCTGATTTTTTTCTGCAAATAAATGGTTCACCAAATAAATTGATGAATTCTAATATAGACGCATGTTAGTCTATGGGGGGACCAAAATAAAAGACTAATGCACAGAGTGGCGAGGCATGAAGAAATGTATGTCTGCTTCAGAAACAGCAAAAGGACTAGAGCGGGATACGTACTCAGGCCAGCAGAGCTTATTCTTCCTTGCGTTTTCTAAAACGTGCCTGGAAATGGTATAATTATAGTAAAATAAAATGCCTTTTCAAGAAGTGTAACAAGGACAGAGAGTCTGCTGTAGCTACTATATGCTTTTCCGAAAGGTTTGGGAAACTGAATGGTATCCATTGCTTTGTAGCCTATCGATAAGTATAGGTGGAATTTCTTGTTTATCTTTTTATTGCTATTGTACATTTATCTAACAGTTTCAATGACTTTTCCCAAAATAAACCTTTAATACTTTTCCTGATCATGTGATTGCTGATTATACTGTTTAACGCACGCTCCCCATGATAGTTCCTTGCTTTCACATTAAATGACTTTACAATTGTTTGTCCTGGCCTGATTTTGACATCTGCTGGATCAATTACCCGAATCATCAAAATCTTTTTGAAGCTCAGGGCATTGTTTTCTGTGTTTGTTTTTCTCCACACTTGGAAGACTTGAAGAATTTATGACCACTTACTTAATTTCTAAATTTACACCACATTTTATTTAGTGGTGGGGAGCTTTTTTTAAGGTAAAGAAGTTACTGAACAATACTTGAAATTAGCACAAGAGGTAAGTAATGTCACAGCTTGTTTTAGTTTGGTTGCTTAGTTTTGGGCTTCAGAAATTCTGGTAGAATTGGGAATGGAATTCTTCAACTGCAAGCAATTGTTTGCATATATGCAGTGGAAGAAGGGTCCGAGGAGGGTGGTGCCCTGGCACATCCCTGAACGAAGTGTGCTGGAGTGGCTGGGGAAGGAGACTGGAGGAGCGAGGACAGGGAACAAACAGATGGGAGACCTGGAATTGTTGGGGATGGCGGACTGAGCCTAGGCTTGTACCAAGGCCCTCAGCATCTATGGTCTGATCTAGTGCATGTCCCATTCCAGAGCTTCGCACCTAGGACTGCTGGATTCCAGTGGCCCGCGTGGGCTGCAGTCCCTGCTCTACCAGAGCTCCTGCTGCCACCGGCCACCCTGAGGTGATGCAGGAGGTCTGTGCGGAGGTCCAAAGGTCCCGCCGGTGCGGAACAATTTTGGTTTCCGTACGATGCCGCGTGGCCGATGATGCCCTAACGGCTCCCCCCGGCCTCTGACCGCACAGCTGCGGCCCCAGCCCTGCCCCGAGCGCCGCGCGCTTTCCCGCTCCCCGCCAGCACCGCGCGTCGACGGCGGGGGCGTGGCCTGGCAAGACAGGAGGCGTGGCCTCCGCAGGCTCCGCCCCCGAGGGGTTCAGCCGGCCAACGGCGTTGGGCGGGCGTGAGGGGGCGGGGCTGGCGGCGGCGGCCCCGGGGGCGGTGGCGGGGCGGGGGCTGCGCTCCATGGGCAGCGGGGCGGCGGCGCGCAGGGCCCGCGGCGGGCCGGCTGCTGCCTGCCTTGGCCGCCGGTCTTCGGTAAGGGCCGGGCGGGGCGGGCGGGGGGAAAGAGAGAGGGGGCGGCGTGGCCACCGCAAGGAGCGGCGGGCGGCTCGGCCCCTCACGGGACCCTGGCGCTGGGCTCTAGCCGGCAGCAGCTGCCGCCCCGGCGGGACGGTACGGGGACGGGGAGCCGCGGGCTCCGGCGGGACTGGCGGTGCGGCTTTCCCCTCCGCTGCGCCGCGCGTGCTTCATTTTCCCTCCCAGCCGGGGAGCTGTGCTGGGAGAGCACGTTTCTGGAGCAACTCTCTTTTGTGCTCTCCCTTCCCCGTGGGGACCGGCAGCGCCTGGCCCCGGACCAGTTGCACGCGTCGGTAGCGAGGCCGGGGCCCGCTTTTCCTCCCCCGGCTTCGCTGTCCCGAGCCCCCGGCCCGGCGTGGCTCGCAGTGCCCCGCGGGAGCCGCTCCGCAGCGGAGCAGTAACCGGCCCGCGGCCCGCAGCTCTCCGGCAAGGTGCCCGCGGGAGCCTGGGCTCGCCCCGGAGCAGGTCCAGCCCAGCACGCTGCCCTGAGCTGCCTCCGGAGCTGGCCCGACTTAAAAGGGACGAGTCTGGTTTAGATGATAGGGAAATCTGTCCTGATACAGATAGGTAGATAGCGGGTTCGTTAAAGGAGAGGAGGTCGGGCGGTTTGGTTTTTTGTTTTTGTAATTGCAAAGTGGCTTTGTACCCCTGAGAATTTTATGTGGGAACAGAGGAAAGTTGCTTAAACATTATGCTTGATGTTTAATGTAAACCGCACTTCAGCTGAGCTGTTTAGAATTGCTTAATTATCGGCGTTATTTGTGTGGACTTATGTGTGCTCCTCCAGGTACAGCCTGTAAACACCACACAGAAAGCAGAGCAGCTAACCTGGCTTAAATTCTGAAGTTTTCTCCCCTGGCCCCCGCCCCCTGTGCGCAGGCCCTGGAAGCAGTGCCAGGGTAATTACAAAAACAACTGCTCTCACTGCCTTTCCCTTGATATTCTGAAATTGCAAGGAGAAATAAAGTAGAAATAATGGGAGAACAATTGCACTGCATTAGAATAATGCCTGTTGAATGCCTGTTGAGGTACGTTGGAGGAGTGTTCAAAATATTAAAGGCACTGTTACTTTAGTCAAACCCAAACCAGAAATATGGACAGTATCCTATTCCAACCTGCATTTAATACTCAAATAGTAGTGGCTTATTTTTCTCTAAAAGTGGTTGAATTTGAAATTCCAACTGGTTGGTATCTGCAACCAGTGGTAATGTTTTAATCTGACATGTTCCTTTTTTTTTCTTTTTTTTTTTTTTTTTTTTTTTTTTTTTTTCCCTGTAGTGTAAATGTTGAGAATTTCTCCTGGTGTTGAGAAAATAATAGCAGGTATTGTGAGAGCTGCTGGAACCAAACCTGACTCCACCACCTGAGAGTTCGCTGCTTGGGAAAGAAGGGCTTAACCTGACGTGGTTAGCATTCTGTTTTCCCAAAACTAAATGAATGCAGATAGTGTTTTTTGTTGTTGTTGTTGTTTTTTTTTTACTTGCACCAATGTAATAGCCTCCAAATCTGAGTATTTTTATGGTGGAACTTCAAGGTGCACTAAAGCAGAATAACACCCTTCAATCTAACTGCATTGAGACTTGCAGATAAACTGTGCCACTAAAACGTGTAAAATGGCTTCACTTTGCAATGCCTTTCCTTTGATTGGCTTTCATATTAAAAGATAGCAGGTTTAAAGGCCCATATAACTTCTTTCAGGATGTTTTCGTTTCTAGGTGATAGTCAAAGTCTCTTGCTCAGCACGATCTACGCAAAGAAAATCACCCTATCAGATCACGGCTGGCTATTATCTTAAGAGACAGGATGCTGAATGCAGCTTGGTGGCTGATGCAAGCTGGGTTGTTGCTTGTGGTCTGTATCAGAAAGGTTTTTGCAATTGTTTTCAGTTGTAGTAACATTTCATGGTAAAGAAAGGGCAAGTGTAACACCTTAATTCTTAAGGTTTCCAAAATAAGCACTTGAGGAACAGACTTTTTCTCATGAAATAAGCATGCAGCATGCTTAGCTTTAGAAATGAGTTTTGCACACCACTGATTTTTATTTGCTGTACAAAAAAAAACAACCACATTTGAACAGTCAAAAACCTTTATAAAGCTTCAGTTAAACATTGTAATGCGAAGTAGTGTCATCTTAAAAGAATTTTTGGATCTTGTCAGTACAAAATGTTACATCACCTGTATTTCTACACTAATCAGCATTTTCCCTTCTCCTCCTCCTTCCCCCTCCCCCAATTTTTAAGGGCTTCAACTTGGGCTTGTCAAATGGACGTTAACCAATACTGAATGTTGACTGCGGGAGTTCTATAAGCACAGCGGCTGCTGGGATGTTGCGACAGAACGGCGGAAGTAACAAACGTGGTTTGGGATTAGCCCGGCTGTCTACCTCCAATTTCTTCACCATCTCTAATTCAGGAAACTGGGGAATGGGGCGCAGCACCAAGAGCAGCTCTCTGAGCAGCATTAGCTCCAACTCTGATTGTTATGACAATCCTGTTGTGGATCCAGAATATATCATGCAACTGGTGAATGATGTCAGAAAATTTGCAGATGTGCTACTCTATTTGAAGGAAGCCATTCTTTCAGAAGGTATGTCAGTTGCTTTTTATCCTAAATTCTTAGGTTTTCTGAAACTCCCACACCTCTACTCATATGGTTTTATCTAGTGTTTGCTGTGGTTATCTTCCCCCTTACTTCTCCCCTTTATTGCACCCCCCCGTGCATGATGGTTATGGGAAATGGTGGTTGTTACTTTGGGTTCTATGTTTCCTCATCAGAACACTGCAACCTGTTTCATAATCAGTCACGTAGTGCTTTTGAGCATGTAATATTTAAAAGGGCAAGGGGGAATAGTTTTTTTTTTTTTGCAGGCTGTTGAGGCTGCAACTGAAAATAAGTGAGACTGACAACTGATTAGTTTTTAACCACTTGAATGTTCTTGTAATTTCAAAGAATTATGTTAATGTTGGCCATGTTCCAGTTTTCTAGGCTCGTACTGGAAATGATTGATCTGTTTTGTTCTGCTTTGATTGTTTTTTTTGAGATGCTCATATGTTAGTTTGAATTTAGGGTAGAAAGAAACTTTGTGCTTTCTTCCTCTACATGATGTTTACCATCTTCTGCCAGCAGGTGGAAACTGCAAAATTTTTGCTTACGAGGAGTGTTTCTCATTGTGCCTTCAGATTCCTTTAGGGAAAAGATATTAGTCCATGTCTGATCATCAGAAGGAAAGTGTTTATCTACATTTTACAGAAATGTTCTCATGTTAATAGCTGAACTGACATCCAAAGCAGCTTTATATAAATGTCCTGAATATGAAGCAGTGTTGCACTTTTTTTTTTTTTTTTTTTGCCATTCCCCATTTTGCCATTGGTAGTCTTAGTGCTATCAATATCCGTTTTCTCTTTTTGGTTTGAATTTGCCAATAAGCAGATTTGGGTACTGTGTAGATATTCAGAAAATGCTGTTCCTGGAGAGTAAAATCATGTTTAAAGAGCCCTCCTCAGTTCAAAGGCAGTGAATTTGGTAGTGTTCATCTTGTATACTGGGTCAGTGCAACGCTTGTTACCTCTAACTTTGTATGTGGGATTACCACTTTGTTTATAGATCTGATACTAAGCCTTAGCAGGAATGAAAAGAATGATTACCCTGTGATTTCAGGTCTTGCATTGAGCCTTCTTTGAGGAGGAGAAGGCCTGACAGTGAACGGATCCGGTGCTATGTAAACCCAAAGTGCTTGAGTATGCACACAGCTGAAGCAGCTGTACCAAAAAGTGTGAACAAATCTTAACAGGGCAGTAACTTGAGACTCGTGATTGCTTCATGTCAACAGTATTTCTGCTGAACACACAGGATGAGCACAGTTATTTGTGAGGTCAGGTGTCTGGTGCCTACTGACAGTGAAGTAGGCATCCTGTTAGGAAAGGACTATCAAAATAGGAATGTATTCCAGCTGCCATGCAGTGCTTGCTAAGTAATATTCAGTATAAAATTTTGGACTCGGAAGGTTGGAGAAGCTAACGTGGAACATGAGAGCTGTCTTCTTGTTTTACATTAGATTGCAGAACTAATGTGTGAAACAATGTTGTTCATTTAAAGGATTATTTATAAAGGAGAGATGTTTCTTTTCCTTCATTGGGCACATTTTTTGGATCTCTGTCCCCAAAATCTCATCATATAGTGAGTTCTGTAATATTGGGCTTGCTTACTGCTGGCTGGAGACAGCCTTTCTGAAGCCGAGTAGTTTGGGTTGCATTTTTCCATCCTATCTTTAGAAATGTTTATAGTTTTCTATCCAAAAATTGACAAAAACTTACTAAGGTGGCTGAACACTCTCTTTACACAACTCTGGCTTGTAAGGCTTGCAGTTTATACCACCATTCTGGAATTACTTGCGTGATTTATTTCAAGGTGGAATCAATTGCAGGTACAGGATTTTCTTTTCCTTTCTGGACAGCATTAATGTAATGACTTGATGTATTTTTTTGTTGTTGAATAGTAAAGCTTTGCTCTGAAGTTCTGACTTCATGAACCAAAAATAAGTTCTGCTTCTAGCTGCAGCAGACATCTTACCCTGATGTGCATATACTACGTGCATCTTCAAGCAGCTCAGAAGCAACACATGTAAGTGGTGCAGCAGGGTTGGGGTTGCAACCACAAGCTCTGGTGTTTTTTGTCTGGCAGGCGTTCCTAGAGCCTGGTGCAGGTCTCTTGACTTGTGACTGCTGTTCCCCAGTTATCTTCAGCCTCTACTCCTAGCCATAGCGTCATTGCTTTGCCAGACTCGTCTACAAATTCCTTTGCAGTGCACAGTAACTTCACTCTGGCCACGGGGCTCAGCTGGCTCCAGGCTGCTCCATGGCTCGGGTCTGCATCAGTCGTGTGCTGGCGCCTGGAGGGGCTGGCCCTGTGTGCTGTGCCGGCGGTCAGGGCGGTGTGTGCCCTGCTCACGTGAGCTGCGCACTGCCAGCCTCTGTGGGTACTTGCCAACAGCTCGCTTAATGTTCTCCTGATGGAGTGATGATATTTGGAGTGAAAAATTTAAGCTATTTTGGTCTACAACATGCGTTCATGTCTTGACTAGATCCTAAGTGTCTTGAGATACAGAGTTATACTGTTTTGAATGGTACCAATGCGAGTCAATAAATGAAAGACCTCAACAACTTCATACTAGGTGGAGAGTGTTAGATAACTGAAATTTCTCAACCATTTTTTGTAAACTTTGGTCCTATTTCTCTTTGCATTACTTACACTAATATCACTTAGAGCAGCTTCATTGTCGTAATACTGAATGAAACCTGGCTATTACTTTTAAGTGTAGATAGGTAACAATGATTGCTATCTGAAATCTACGAAACGGGGAGTCTCCCTGTTGGCACCAAGTAGGAAACTTCCTTCTCAGCAACACACAAAAACTAAACAAATCATCCCCCTTCCCCAAAACAACCAACCCACCCTCTGAATGGAATTGCCGGCTGGAAGTTTTTCAGCTGCTTGGACGTGAGGGAGCTGCAGTTGCCTCTGGTGGTGAGTGAAATACCATGTGTTCCCTGCACTTCAGTTCAACTCCCTCTCTGACTCTAGGCATTGTACTTGCTGGTCCTAATAATGTATTATTAGCAATCCATCTTGAGGCACAGGACCAAGGCGCTTACCAAGGTCTTCATTAAAGAAGAGCTGCATGTGTTTTTTGAACGTAGGTCAATGAGTCCAGTACTGTTTTGCAAGAGAAACTGTATTTAATTCTAGCTGATGACAGGCTGTATCTGCGGTGGTTGAACTGCACAAACAGTTAATGGATCAATCTGTTGGTGTGGTCTTAAGTTAGGTTTCCAGATGAGTGAGATTGTGTCATATGGCTGATATTAGTAAGGATAACTTCATTGTCGTCATGTATTTGTGCTCGAGCTGAAAGGCCTGGTAATTTTGTATCATTAGTACTTTCTGGGGTCAAAGATAATTGAAGTGTATTGAGGAGGCTCAAAATAAGTCAGTTTTCTTTCCTTTCTGATAAGAAAAAAATGAAATCAGGGGATCCCTGAAAGGAAAAAGGGAATCCCTGCCTGGAAGGCCAAACTTGAGTGTATATGCTGAATTAATACCTAGAAGACTCAACACTATTTTTGTCACCTACAATCTGTGCTACTCCTAAGACTGTTCATCTGGTGTTCAATTTTACTGATGGCATCCTGCATTTGGTACCCCAGGTTTACTTCTTGTCTCAGTTTTAATGTACATGTTAAACACAAGCTGTGAAGATGTGATGGCTTGAAAGCTGATGGGTTTTCTGTTTGTGTTTTGAGTCCAAATAGTGGCTTTTCAGCTATATGTTGAGAGTGTGAAAAAGTGTCTGCTGGCTCCAGCTGGCACCCCTCCTTCAAATGGTAGGACATCCAGTGAAGTACAGTCTAAAGGCTGGAGCTATCTTGGATCTTCAGAGGTAGTGTTACACAAGAGAAGAAGTAACTTGCCACAGTTGAGAGAGCTGCAGAAACTGAACGGTTGTTTGGCTCCCACAGACGTGCTGAGGGCCTGGCAACCTGACCACAGGACTGAAAATACTTCAGAATTTGAAGTGTGTGGAATATACCTAAACTACATCTTGTGACTTGAAAGAAGGTTAATTCTTGTCCCAAAGCATGCGTTTCATGTGTCTGCAAATAAATGCTCTTCAGTTTTATAAGTCTGAGTGACTTTTGCATGCAGAATATCTTCTTTTGGCAGAGAGGAGATATGGGGTAATTACTTCATACTGTCCAACCTCTTCAAAGTATAAGGATGCCTATACTTTATAGAACTTGTATAGAAAGTACCTAAGCCACTTTTGGGGGGTGAAACATAGAGGACCTAACTCCTACAAACTTCTATTACAGAATTTATTGATTCAAAAATAGTTTTGCTTATTGGATAGATGTGCAAAGTTGAGAATCTGCCTAAGAAAAGGTATTTCTGTGAAGCTGCTGCCATCATAGTCTGTTACTGCCCATAATAAATTCCACTGCTGCCTTAAGCAGATGATGTCACTGTGGTCTCTGCTCAGATGACTGTCGTTTACTTAGATTTAAAAGGATCACACAAAAGAATATTTAGGGCACAGTCTGAGTTCCTAATTAGAATATTTTACTTAGGGCTTCATTTTTAAGTAGTAAATAGTAGCTTTTACTTGCATGAAGTCAGAGACGGGAAACATTCCTGTTTCCCTGGTCTGAAGATAGTTAACTACTAGTTTTGTGACATCTGCTATTTATTTTTTAAGGAATGTAGCGTATGCTTCATACTGTAAGGTCTGCCCTTGGGACTGTGGGAAACAGTGTTGTATTATGAATAGCTGTAAGGGTAAAATTTGCATGTGGTCTGAAAGTGTTGGTGTAATTATACTTTATAGTCGAATATATAATCGGCTTGACTCTACTTCAAAATATATTTAGGTGTTACTGCTTTCTTTATCACACACTTTGAACTAATCTTCAAAGTATGATATTGTGTGCTTCATGTGGGCAGTTCTGCATACTTTTCAAGAGCAAACGCTTTTTTCCTCAAGTTCATCCTGTCTTCAACTAATGCAAATTGGAGCTTATTCTAAAATGGTAATGTACTCTTTTTCCAGATAGATTAGAAAAAACAGCAAGGACTAGCAAGGTAGAGCTCTTGCCTTTCATCACAAGTTGCACTTTGAGGATCAGATTTCACTATCTGGTTTCTGAGAGTTTGATAAGGTGTTGGTTTTTTTTTTTTTCTCCTTCTCTTATCCAAAGCAGAAGTGAAAATACTGGTGAAGCTGGATGGCCTGGTCAGGAATGCTTGCATCCTCCTTGTAGCAGCAGCAGTACTTTCAAAAGGATCAGGAATGCTACCAAACTTGAAATCTATCAGGCCCTTATTCTTGAAAGCTAGATATTCAGCCCAGTGGACAGGACGTCTGTAAAGGTGTGTCAAGTTAAATAGTTTCTCAAAATAAGGAACTTGTAGGCCCTAGTGACTTCAAAACCACTGTGGAGATTAGTATTAATCGCATGCTACGCTAAAAGCCAGAAGTTGTCTACTAAATATAGTGCCTGAGGGTCAAAGATGAACCATTTCTCTTCACTCCTTCCAGGTTTGACTGTGTGTTTTTTCTCATACTGCTTACATTCTTAGTATGATTAAGGCACTGCTGTATCTTAGCTTTTTATTTCTTTATCTGCTTGTAGTGTAAAACATTCAAGTTCTCTGCAGCAAAGTTCTGAGGCAGTATTTTGGAAAGTTAGCTTGTCCTGTTTTGCTAGGGAAATCTGAAGTTCATTAGCTTTGGCAGTGAAGATTGCAGATTGAAATTATGAGAATTTATAATACTGAGTGTAATTCTGTTTGTTCTTTATTCCAGTTTTGTTGCTTCTTAGTGGAAGCTGCTGTCTTTGATACACCTTAAACTGGATGTATTACCTCTCTAATGACACTTCAGAGTCTAAAAATGTAACTTGTAGTATGGTAGTAGTATTGCTTGATAGGTGGGCAAACTGCTTTAAGCAAGGTTCTAATAGTGTTTACCTTTCTTTGTAGCACTGCCTGAAAGATTATTTTTTTTTGAGTGATGTATTGTTTTCTTTAGTTTTGGGGGGAAGATGATGCAGTTTTTCTTCTTGATAGTGTTTTATGTCTGAAATTAAAAAGCATTTTGGGGAAGGGAAAAGTAAAATGCTGATAGAGCAGCTAACTTTCAGGGACCGTGAGAACACAGTGATTATCAAATATGTAAACAATCTGTTTGTGAAGTGATTGTGACCTTTGAGAATCCTGAATTCATGTGAAGCGTAGCGTGTTGTCTTTTATTCCATGTAGCGCAAAAAAAAGGGAAAATAAACCCTCTGGAACATAAATCCTGTTACAGAAATCATGCCGCTTCAGAAAGCTAACATACAGACTGAAGTGGAATTTCAGGTTGATCACTTACAGGATCTATTGAAGTGATATATACATGTAATATCTGCGTTATGATTTTGTAAATTTTGTAACTTACTGTTAAAATACGCCTTTTTTCATTTCTTTGATTTCACAGCTCTGCTCACCCTTGGTTCACAAGGGACTAACGGTGTGTTTTAAATGTATTAACTTACAATAACTTTGTTCAGACTCCTGCTGAATCAAATAATGTGTTAAGAGCTGAATTCTAGCAGTTTGCATTTGCTGTTTTGGATATTGTTGCTCCCGTAACTGGCAGAAGTGATCTTGTGAACTGCAGTAGCAGAGAAGCTGAGATTCGAACAGACTGGGGCAGGTGTGAGGCAGCTGGGCAAAGCTGAAAGTGAATTTCTGAAAGTGATCCTGCAGAAATTCCAGCTTTTTCTTCCCCCATCAACAGCTGGAATGATAGTACAATTCTGTAAGTGTTGAATATCTACCAGATATTGTTGATCACTCATGTTATTATAAAGCTTGTTATGTTTAGTACTCTGTTTTAAACCATGCTAATAATGTATTTGTCTTTAAATTTAAGTGTGAGTTGCTGTGGTCTCACCACTTCTTTCTGGTAGTGGCAGTAGTCCTCTGGTGATCGCGTAGTGCTCCTGTGAGCAGATCTGATGGATTACAAGTCCTAGGAAGAAAACGGAATAGTTTTCAGCCAGATCAGCTCTCTGAACTGACTGGCTGTAAGGTTGTACAGAGTACAAGCTAAAGAGGGAGAAGGCAGCTGGCAAAGGAACAAGTGGCCAGAGGTTAAAAATGGAATGAGACTTTGATGGTTGGTGCACTCAACCCTGACATTACAGCATACACTGTGATGTCAGCTCTCCCAGCTTTTTTTCTGTCCTCTCTGTTGAATGTTATGTTTGGCAGAGATATATGAAAGGTGGTGAGGAAAGGACTGCAAGCAGAAAACGCCCTTTGTAGATGGCAAATTAATCAGTTGGTTGAGCTTTAGGCATATTTGAATTGGACAGTCATCTCTTAAACTCACCTTCTGAAACTTGCTTTCTATATGTATGCTAAAACAGAAGTGGTTCTGGTAGTCTTTCTGACCTGGAAATTTCTTAGCATACCCCTGCACACATATCCATATCCTAGTAGTCACTTCTAAATGTTAGTACTGCCAATCTGAATTGAAACTGGTCTTTGACAAATGTGAATGTCTTTCAAGCTAAAGGATGTAAACAGAGATAAGACCAAAGTAAATAGTTCCTTAAACTCTTTGTTTTAACAAGTTAAAAATTATTACTAAGAGCTCAAAGCCAATAGTAGTGATTTACTCATTTTTCACAGCTTTTGATACTTTTATGGTAAAACTTGCAGGGGAAAAATAACCAGGCCTGTAAACATTTTAGAAGAGCTCCATGACCACAGCACACTGAAGACCTCGTGTTTTTTTTTCCTATGCTTCCCTTTCCTTCATGCTGTTGTGTTTTTACTGTCTCTTTGATGAGCAGAGCACTGAGATCCCTGGTTGTGAGTCCTGTCCTATCCAGTGCTAGATTTCTCAAACCTGACAATTTCTGCAAAGAAAGCAGAAGTTTGATGTACTCCAGAGAGCTCAGTCCATAAACACTAGTGAAACCTGTATGAAGGAAGCCCACAACAAGCCTATGCTATTTAAGTTTACCTTCAAACCTGATGGGAGTCATCAGTAGCTACAGACTGCTTTTCCCAGGGGGTGCTACGCTTGAACCAGGGGAGAGAACTTCCCACCTGTCTTGCTTCTTCACTTCAGGTCATTCCAAAAGCTGTTTTGCCCAAGCTGCTTGTTTCTCTCTCACCAGTCTACATCTTTCAGGCTTTTGTTAGGGAGTCTTGGACTCTCAGTGGCTGTGACCTAAGGAGAAATGGAGGAATTGGGCAATTGCTTTTCTTTGCAGGTTTGTACTATTAGGATGCTGCTTAGTTAATCTGCAGTCATGGAACAAGTCTGCTGTTTCCAATTCTCTGAACGGTGTAAGCAAAAACACTTCTTGAAGTTCATTTCAGCAAAGCCGTGCTCTTCATAGTCAAAGTAAAGTGTAAGCTACTAAATAAACGCAGGTTGCTAATGCTGGATAATAAATGCTGTTTCCTCAATTTCAGGGTTTGGAGAAGATTTAAGTTAAACAATAACTTAGTGGACTGGTAGACAAGTCTGTGGTTGATACCACCCCCCTCCCCCAGCCACATACTCAGCATTCCTGCAGAACAAATGCTCACTTGTTGCTATAGTGTCCAGGAGCAGCAGCCAGGAGGGGTGTGTGTGTCTTGGCTGCCTGTGAGTGTTTAAAATGTAAAATCAACCTTTATGGGTACTCCGGATATTTTTGTTGACTTAAATAATTAGCATATCTGTCTTGAGGAAAACTTTCTTTTTATTATGAAAGCACCAGCATTTTCCATTTTCATGTTGCTTTGGAAGTCCAACAAATGTAATACAAGTAAAACCTCCAGTCTTTCTCCAACGTGCAAAAGAATCTCAGGACATCTCATTTAAAGAACCTTAGTTTTTTATTAATGAGAATTAGAGCCTTTCCTTTCCACAGCAGTAACTAGACTAATGAAACTTATTGTAAGATTAGCAAGATGAAATTTGAGTAGTGAGGGAGAAAATCAAGTCAGATTTTCTCTTATTTGACTTTAAATGTAAAGTTAGGCCTCTTAACAACAGAGTATTTTCTGATATAGTTGGCAGCTTCATCGAGAAAAGGGAACACTGGGACACACAAACTTGTCTCTCTGAGAACTCTGCACCAGCACCTGAAGGATTAGACTTGATCCATTTCCACTGAAATCTTCTGTTTTAAATGGCCGTTTCCATGAATGTAGGAGTACTTGTGTTTAAAAAATATATATATCCGCTATTGCTAAAATACATTATAGCATATCCACAAATGTATTCTGTTTTATCATTTCTCTGATGCATGAATTCCGATAAATTGCAACGCAAAACAAGAACATCAATACAAATGGTTACTGTGAACCTAACAGCATAGAAACAAGTTCTGATTGTCCCTTTAATGATTGTGACTTCGTGAAGTTTTCATAGACTACATCATACCTTCCCTCTGTTTCATTGGAAGTGTGCTTCCTATTTATGTTGCTAAGTCACAGAACTGAAGCTAACTTGTTTCTTAATTCTGAGTAAATGTTCATGTAACCTGGCAGTTGCAGTGATTTGGTTGTTTTGTTTTGTTTTTAATGTCTTATTAATGGATTGGAGTTAGAACTGTATGGCAGGATAATAGGTTTGATATGCGGCTGGGACCTTGATCTTCATAGGGAGCTGATTGCCTTTTTTAAAGGAAAATAGGGATTTTATGGGGACTCGTTCCGTTGTCTCCCCTAAAATGTCACTTTTTAATAGAACTTTCAAGTGACTTATATGATGCTGTAGCAAATCATTATGTTCAGGTTAAACTTTCATCTTAATGACATCCATTATAGAAGAGTGTAAGTGGAAAGCATAGGACCAAAGTAGTTTTATTGTAGAGGCTGTGATTTAGCTCAACAAGAGATTCTTCCTTTTTACCATTTTCCTTGCTGTTTCAAAGCACTTTGTTGGGCTAATTTTTAAAAATCTGTAGGAATTCATGTTTTCCAGTTTTAGTTACCTTTACTTCACAGACTCTGTCAGCCTAGTAAGGTGAAGATTGGTTGATCAAACTTAACCTCTTTGGAGCTGTGCTCTGCGTTGTGATTAAGCTGCTTGAGATATTCGAGCAAACCCAGTTATTAAGTTTGAAGTGGCAATGAAAGCTCTATTATTGTTTAAATTTCAAATGGCAATGATGATGTATCTAATGCGTGGACCATTGAAAAGCTTTTAAAGGAATTTAGAGGACTGATTTCTGGGGTTATAGTTCTCAGTTGCAGTGCTTTTACATGTGAAGCATCATTTGGAATGCTTCTGGTTGATTTGGTCTAGAAAGGCAAATGAATAGAGAATGAATGTGAGGACTTCATGGACTCATTTTCTTGTAACTCACGAAGTAACATACAGACTCTTTTGACTCTATGTGCTGTATATTACGTGGGTTTATATTATATTACTATTACATTTATATATTTTTAAAAATGTAAATACTAAGCAAGGAGATAGTGACAGTGATACCGCTCATGTGGCCTTGCACACTGAAAGCTGAAGGGAAAAGGAGGCTATTATTTTGGAAAGAATAAGGTTTCTATTTTAGAAAGAATAAAGGGAATCTCTAGTAATTATGTCTTAATTACCTTCTAGTTTCAAGAATCTGCAAGATGTGGAAGGCCTGGTAAGGAAGTTTCAGCTAAGATGTATTGAAAAAAAAATTGGCTTTGTTTAAAATAAGTTGCAGGATTGTAGATGAATAATTTGTAGGAAATATATTTGTTGGATGGAGTTTAAGCACAAGTATGTTCTCTCTTACTCCATGCTCATCCCTTTTCAACAAAGGGCTTTTACATCTTGATGGTTTGGGGCCAAATTTGAGTGCAGGTCAACAAAATGGACAGTGGTCCATGGTCACACAAGTAAGTTAACTGCTGCCAGTGAAGGGCTGCTGAAGGAGGCAGCTGCTGAAGGAGGCAGCTGCTCAAAGGATGATCCCAGATGTTTTGTGCTTCGTTTGGTAAGATGTGAATTGTTTACCTGAAAGCATGGTAGCGTAAGTGACTGAAATTGGCATTGTGCTGATTGAGCAAAGACAGTTTGTGAAAATGTGAAACAAAGTGACCATGATAAATAGCTTATGTAGTGATGAATAAGGCGAAATTAACAGTAGGATTAAGCTTGCAGAGTGGTCATATTTAAATGCTCTCTCTTATTCATCTTTGAGCCGTTGTGTAAGAACACACTAACAAATGTAACAAGAAATGGAGAATTCCTTTTAGCAGTAGCTGGCTTCAGCTGATGACTAGACATGAGAAACAGGCTGAGATCTTAATTAGAAAGCAAGTAATAGGTCTGGAGCATGTAAGTAATCAATTTCTTAGTAATGAGAGAAGCTTGTTGGGCATCCTCAAATGCTGCATGCCTCTGGATGAAAAATGAAATGCATGGGGCTACTAAGTATGTAGTTGACCAAGTTCTGCCTGTTTCTGTTACAATTTTCTCCTTCTGTAACTTTTACTTGCCTGCACTTCCTTTTGCGTGTTACTGTTTTGGTTTCTTTGCTTGTTACTGTTTTTGTTTTCTACAACAGCTGTGTCAATCCAGGATCATAAAGCAAACCTTCTGTGGTCTGTCTTTATTTCACCTTTCTATTCTAAGTTATTTGTGAAGAAATACTGCTCAGCTAAAAATATATAGTGAGCTGTGCTGTGGGTTGTTGTTGTCTTTGGGTGTGTGCAAGTACTAGTATGACATTGCTTACTAGTACAACGAAAGTGTTTGTGTCTTCTCTCCATAAAAAATAATCAAAGATGCTTTGGTGTGAATTACCTGCTACCAAAGCATTGTGTTGCAGTGGGGATTGGCTGTTCCTGGTTCTAGGAAATGGGAAGATTTTGAAAGTATTTCCTTTTGAGCATTCAAATGGCTCATCGTTCTGCTGTCACCTGTGGAAGTCATATAGCCAGGCTGTACTCTATTGTTGGGTGGTTCTTTCAGCAAGACTTCAGTTAATCCTTTATGTTCACCACTTTCCCAGATAATGGATGCAATTGGTGACTACTGCAGTGATTTGAATATTACTTAAAATATAAGTTGATTTTTTTTTGTTTTCTCTTCTTCAGCAAAATAGAAGTGGAATGCTATCACACCCTATATCAGTCCATAACTGTGTTTAAAAGATCCTTTAAAAGAAATGGACAAAGTAAATTCACCTCTTCTTTAACATTATATAATCTGATAATCCTGGCTTTGTGTGGTCTTTTGAAAACTAGGTGGGCTGGCAGCAATAAAATAGCTTCTGCACTCAGTCAGTGACTTAGGCTAAAAGTGGAAGGAGCAGCCATGTAGAACAAATCATATTTAGACTAAAAGTAAAATGAGTTAAAGGTTAAGTATTCTTTGATAATGGTTTACCAAAGGCTAAATTCATTTTCTTTTGAATGAATTAAAAATAAAGTCCATACTGTCCTTTCTGTTTGGTAGTGTGATCAACTTTCTGGGGATGTTTTTTTCTTTTCTGACTTGTGGTGCTTTTAGGGGATGTGGTGTTTGTTTTCTTTTCCTCCAGAAATTTGTGTTGTGAAAGTTCTGGGAGGGAAAAAAAAAAAAAGTAATACTCAATTTGAAGCAGTACACAAGAAACATAGTTGCTTGATGAGGCATAATTGTTTTCTACTTCTTATTTTATGAGCATCTTTGGTAAACTGGGACTATTGTGCTAGGCTGTAGTGAAATGCCATTGACTTAGAAATTAGTAGCATACTACTAGAAGGATAGCCAGTAGTCAGTAATCTTGATGGATATGACTGGTGAAATGTTACTGGTCTGACAGTGTAATTGTATTCATTAAGAATGCAGTCTTGCATCCACTTGACAATTTACAATTCTGACTTCAAAATGTGTACTGGAAGTGTTGACATATTACCCTTACCTAGTTTTATTCTTGAACTGCTGGCATATTCGGGGGGGGGGGGGGGTGATAGCGGAGGAAATATTAATAGTGGCTAAAACGGCCCTATAGTTATGCCACTCACATTTGTCAGAAGCAGGTAAATATGGAAGGAAACTTCAGCAGTTTTCGTTCTTGTTTTTTGGTCTTTAATGTTTTATTAACAGAAAATTTAATATATTCTAAAGATTAAACTGCATGGCTGAGCACATCTAGGTTAGTTGACTGGAATCTCAAGAATACAAAAGTTGGAGGAATGTGGCGTACAGCATATTGAAATAGATTAATGAAAAGCTGCATTGTGGTAGGTTTTTTGAAAGGCTTCCTCCCACACACAAATGCGGAGTTTATCTGTGAATTTAAATGTGAAATGGATGTGAAGTAACAACTGTTCTGTTGATATCAGTCGGCACACCAAGCATAATGAAAACATTTAACTGTTTTCAGTGTAGGCAGAATTAAAAGATTTTGATTATTCTAATGTATTTTACATGTGTACACTATTTATTGTGACTTTATTGGGTTAGAAACTGGCTGGGTAGCCAGGCCCAAAGAGTCGTGGTGAATGGAGTTAAATCCAGTTGGAGAATGGCCACTTGTGGCGTTCCCCAGGGCTCAGTACTGGGGCCACTCTTTACTATCTTTATCGATGATCTGCATGAGGGGATTGAGTGCCCCCTCAGTACGTTTGCAGATGACACCGAGTTAGGTGCGTGTGTCGATCTGCTCGAGGGTAGGAAGGCTCTGCAGGAGGATCTGGACAGGCTGGACTGATGGGCCGAGGCCAACGGTATGAAGTTCAACAAGGCCAAGTGCCGGGTCCTGCACCTGGGGCCCAACAACCCCAAGCAGAGCTACAGGCTGGGAGATGAGTGGTTAGAAAGCTGCCAGGCAGAGAAGGACCTGGGAGTAGTGGTTGATAGTCGGCTGAATATGAGCCAGCAGTGTGCTCAGGCGGCCAAGAAGGCCAGCAGCATCCTGGCTTGTATAAGAAACAGTGTGGCCAGCAGGTCCAGGGAAGTGATTGTCCCCCTGTACTCGGCTCTGGTGAGGCCGCACCTCGAGTACTGCGTTCAGTTTTGGGCCCCTCACTACAAGAAGGACATGGAGGTGCTCGAGCGAGTCCAGAGAAGGGCTACGAAGCTGGTGAGGAGTCTGGAGAAGTCTTATGAGGAGCAGCTGAGGGAGCTGGGGTTGTTCAGCCTGGAGAAGAGGAGGCTCAGGGGCGACCTTATTGCACTCTACAGGTACCTGAAAGGAGGCTGTAGCGAGGTGGCGGTTGGTCTATTCTCCCACGTGCCTGGTGACAGGAGGAGGGGGAATGGGCTAAAGTTGTGCCAGGGGAGGTTTGGGTTGGATATTAGGAAGAACTTCTTTACTGGAAGGGTTGTTTCGCATTGGAGTGGACTGCCCAGGGAAGTGGTTGAGTCACCATCCCTGGAGGTCTTTAAAAGACGTTTAGATGTAGAGCTTAGGGATAGGTCAGAGGTTGGACTCGGTGATCTTGGAGGTCTCTTCCAACCTAGATGATTCTGTGATTCTGTAACTTTTCTAAGATTTTTTTGTTAGGACATCTTAGTTTTTGCAACTTTAATTTCTTTAACTTCTAATCATTTCTAATTAAATTGTACATCCTTAATTGTCATGGGTTTGTCATTATACCAATTTAGACTTATAAAGAAATTTGGAATCAAAATAGGCTACTTTACCACCACCACTATGCCTAAAAAAATGCAAAAAAAAAAAAAGCACTTGAGCTCCTTTACAGAGCCATGGAAAAAAAATGTTTTTATTTGCTAATTCTGCCTGCACGGATGAGGGTAATATTTGCTATAAAGAGTGGCAACCCCCTGTCCTCGAGCAAATGGCTGCAGGCAATTGATTTGGAACAGAAGTGAAATAACCTGGTAAGATTTTCTTGTACTGGTTGTAACTTATGTCCAGCATTGGTAAGGTATGGTCATTTGGGACCAAAACAGTCCTTCCATGCTTAAAGCTCCAGACAAATACTGTATGATAGCAGCTTTCCCACGCACCACATAACTCCTTACTGGCAGTGTTTTTCTTTTTGTAACTAACAGGGGGAAAAAAAAAAAACAGGTGTTGCAGAAGTCTTGAGTCTGGGGTGTCCCTGATAATGGCATCTTAGTGCCTAAGTGGTACTTAGACACCCTTCCGTAATGTGTCTTCGGTATGATCATTGTCTTATTGTTCCTTCTATGGGACCCATTCAAAGGCTTTTTATCTTAAATTGCCTCATTGAGTGTTTAATGACACTTATCTTAATCAGAGAACAGGCTTTAGAGGTCCCGAAGCTTCCTGTGAAGTGTACCTCAACTTTCAGGGAGTCATCAGTGGCTTGCTAACATTAAGACCTAAACCCATCTGCTGTCTGATAATGATTTGAAGGGTTTTGACTGGAATGTGTAAAGTAAGAACCTGAGCCCCCACCTCCTGACCCGAGGTGGGAAGCCATTTACAGAGCTAACCCTGTAGGGTCTTAGCTACCTACCAAATAATTGGGATGTCTGCTTGTTTTGTCTGTCACCCCAGTTCCCACTGTTATAAAACCACATACTGTCCATGCTCAGGTTGGGGATGGGAATGGAGGTAGGAGACATTTGAGGCAATATGGATGTGCTGTAAGAGGCCCTGCTGGCTGATGTCACTCAGCGCGAGGCCTGCTGTGGGTGGAACCTGCATTGCCTCAGCTGTGACGAGCGGTAGGTGTTGGGCGCCCGTGTGCTCTTCCTGTCTTCTTCCATCCTGGTATTTCTTTCTTTTGTATTCTGTGAGGAGTGGGATAAATATGTATACTTCTTTTCTGTAAGAGCAGTTGAAAAGAGGATTGCCACGAAGAACAGCTGCTTTCTTCTTACAGCACGTTGATAACTCCCTGTAGGTGCGATTCGTTCAAGTAGAACGTGACTGGGTAGAGTGATGTGTTTTGGTCAAATGACAGATTTCAAAAGAGCAAGGTGGATATTCATGTGGTACTCAACAAAAGGTTTTCATGCGGGAAATCTTGCTTGGAACTCTTTTCTATCAGAGGATAGTCTCATGTTTTTATCCAAGAGCAGTTGTTCTGAAAAAAAAAAATCTGCACTTTTACACTGATTTCCTCAAAAAGTCAAGGAAGAACTGCCCTTAAAATATCTAAAACAGCAAATACCAGATATTCTTTCATTTAAACCTAAATTTGTAACCTAATTTTAAGATAAAACCTAATAGTTTAGGGAACCAACTTGCTAAATGTGAAATACTTGATGTGCAAATTATGTTTTTATAATACAATAAATGAAAAAAAAAATACTAAATTTAATGTACTATACTCAATAAGCATTTGCATAAAATATCCATGGAGCCTCATAGAATTGGATATGTACATTATTCTTCTAAAAATAAGTCCTAAATTTTGATGCTTCTATGTCAAATGTAGGGTTTGGGGCTACAATTTTTTATGCCTTCATTCCTAATGAAATATCAAATGTTCGTAGATTTTCTTTATTGAATTACTTGTTTAACTGTTTGTTTTCCACAAGTGGTCACATTTGCTGCAATATAAAGTGATTGAAGTACTGTTTGCAATGAATTCTGGAGCCCATGTTCCGAAAGACTATGAATTTGGTGTAGTATCTCTTAATGATGCTATGATAACATTGCCATGATACTGAACAAAAAAGGTAGGACTGGTCAGCTTATTTTGAAAAGTTCTAGTACAAGGGAAAAAAAAAATAAAAAAAAATAAAATTCTAGATTTAAAGCTGTTTTAAGGTAATTTATTCCTTGGAATCTTCAAAAGTAGACAGCTTCTCAATATGTTGAATAATCTGGGAAGAAATGAGCTCAGCAGTCATAGCTGAAAAGTATATACTTTTCACTTGGCATAAATCTTCCTCAGAGGTTTTTACAGTAGTTTCTTAAAAACATCTGTTAATTTTTGAGTATTTTATTAGCTATTTCTGCAGAAATTAATGTTCATCCCTCTTGGGAAAATTCATAAACAGGTCACATTTTCTCATCTGAAATTCTAGAACAAGTTATTTCACATGTTGGGTTTCCGATAGTTGTTTGTGGTGGTGGTGTTGTGTTGTGTGGTGGTGGTTGTTTTTTTGTGATCAATTACAAAGGCAATATTCAAAAAAATGTAGTGGTTGTTTTGTGGTGAGAGGTAGGTCTTTGTCTGTGACTCTTGTGAACCAGGTAAATAATGAAAAGTTGATGTGGATAGACGCCTTGTTATGTGCTAGAAAAGTGCGTTGGGTGTTTTTATTTTTCCAGGTGCTTATGCATGCAGAGCAGGAAAATGGCTGAAAGCAATGCTAAGGATGTAACGGACACTAATGCTGTTTTAATGTGCTTTTCTATGAAGAACACTGCTAGCTGTTTTATGCAGATGATTAGTTGTGTGTGGTTTTTGGCTTCAGGCCTACAGGTTTCTACCAGAGCAGAAATCATCGTGGCTTAGTTTTTGTCTGAACCATTTAATACACTGAGTGCGACTTGAACATGAGACTGTGCTACAGCAATTACAGCTTTCGTTTTGTAGCAGTATATGTGAAAGTACAAATTTCACAGAAATGAAGATTTTTATAAATATACAGGATCTAATTTCAATGCGTGCTAATAGGAATAGTTGTTTCATTTCCCAATGAAACTTAATAAACTAACTGTAGTCAGAGATGGATCTTGAAAGCCTAGGTGTACAAGGCTCAAAGCCAAGGAGAATAAATAATCCATTTACAATTGTTCTGACAAAAAAAAAAAAAAAAAGAATGAAAATACAGTTAGCAACACCTGATTTGCTTTAACAATATAGCTTATAGACTTTGACTTTTGAAGGATTCGTAGCTATAAGTCCTGGGTTTCATTCTGTGTAAAAAGACTTCATTTGATTGCCACCTCTCCTGCCCTTCTCTAAACCATTCACACTGGCTTGCATAGCTCAGAGGGGAGGCATTGCTACTGTAGAAATTGTGACTTTCTTAAGTAGCTGAAAAATAAGATTTCCTAAAGTTCAGGCCAGCTGCTGAAGAACAACAATAATTAATTTGGTATAAAATCGGTGGAGCAGATGAATAATACCCAAACTGATCTGGGTGCATGCTTGTATTTATTGCACTTGCCAGAGCACATAATACAAACTCTGGGCTCATTTCAGGGTGTTCTGCCAGCTTCACCAGTAGTCTGTCAGCTGTGAGAAGACAGGCAGCTGATTTAGCATCAAGCTCGAGGTACATTCAGGTGGTGTCTAATGATTAACCCCTTACCATTTTGAACAGCCTCAGGCTGCTTTATGACTAGTCAGCACTCTGTGCTGTGTGGCAATAGCATTTTCTGGCACTGGACAAACCTAAAGATAGGTTGCTTGTCACCAGCCCCTTTACGGTTTCTTGATGTTGAAAGGAGAGGTAGGTAGCTTCTAATTCTGTGCCATAAAATGAGGCTAAAGCATGATGACTTCCCTAGTGCCACTGGCAGCTTGCAGTCTTTCTAGAGATGTTAACACTACAAGATTCTAGGATAAATTATTTCAGAATTTTGAGTTTTTGTTTTTCAGTTACTTAAAATGCTTTGTTCTTTATATTTGCAGCATGTTTATACAGCCAAATAAAGGAATAAATGATAGCTAAGGCTGCTGTTATTCTCATACCTCCGGAACCATGGCCACCAAGAAATAAAATACCTACACTGTCATTGCAGTAAATAAAATTTGTTCATTTTATGTTTGTACAATTAAATAAAATCACTTCTAGCTGATACGTATATTTTGTTACAAAAGCTTCCAAGAGACTAGAATAAAAAGCACTGATAAAGGTCAGCTGTACATGTGGTCAGCCCACTGTGTAAAAGACACTTCAACTGTACGCTTTGATTTAGATCTTGAGGTTTTTGACTGATAGTGACCTCTGTCAGATCAGACAAGTAGGGCAGGCTGCCAGGAGTGTTAGTGGGGCTAAAGAGAGGGAGGAGGAAAGGCAGGAATAAAACAACGGGTTAATCTGAGGCTGTCTCCCAGAGCTGTGGATATATGAATTAGGTGATTTCCACACAGTTCACTGCTGTATGGTTGTTTTGCTTACGCTGTGATGCTCATTGGGAAGTCTCATAGCCATTTGGATGGGGTTCAGAACTGACTGCTGGCAGTTTCCTAGTACACAACATGGGCACTGTTGAACCTGACAGTAACACAACTCTAGCTTAATGTTGTCTTTTCTTTCTTAGCTTCATTCTAAAACTGTTCTTTTTTTATTATTATTATTAAATCTCAGTGACATAAGTAGCAATACCATTTAAACTTTCTCAGTAACATAACAGAAACAGAATGTGGATTACTGTGATGCAAAAAATGAGAATTTTGGTAAATAAGAGATGGCGGTCTTTTAGCCAAGGTGTTGGCCTTGCAGATTGAAACATTGGGTACTCAAACATAATCTGTCTGAATCCTTCAGATAAGAGAGGAGTTTGTGTTCTCACCCAGTTGCATTGTCATTTTCTTGAACTAGTAACAGCTTCTGTGGATCTAGTTAGTTATTTCATATTAGACCCCTATCAAAGACAAAACATTAAATCATACTTGTGAAGGGAGATAAACTGTGAAAAAAACACAGGTTAGCTTGTTTTACAATAAAATTTTAATGACATGCGAGATGAGTGTATATGTGTTTCCCTCGTAGTTCAAAGTCTGGTCTGTGTGACTCTAGAAAGAATGCATGGTGTGTTATTCCACGCTGATAATACAAGAAGTGAAATGCACGTACTAGAATAATTCAAATTTTCTGTTTCTAATAAGCTTTGTGTGGAAAGCAGGATATCGTTATGTGGTGTTCACTGGACTATTTGCTTTGAATGTCTCGCGTGTAACCTGTCTCCAAGAATTTTTCACAGATGTGTTACTTCTCAGCTGTTTTATCTAGACGGCCTGTGACCGGTTTCAGTTTCAAACAAATGACTGTCACCAGCTTCAGTTTTAAATGAGCTTTTTTAGCTGTGGCATAACAATAGTTGTGTAACTGGCCTCTTTTATCTCATGGCTTCTGGAAGTTGGGTGGTAGACGATGAGTTTGCTGTTGCTAGAAAGTGCTGATGTTCTAGGTGGAACAGCTGTGACCAGGATGGCACATGTCCCTTGCAGGGGTCTGAACAGCAGTGAAGGGTGGGTGGTGGCAGTGCAGGGGAACAGCTCTATGTTAGTCCACATTGAAACTTTTCCTGGCAAACGTTAGTTGAAATAAACGGCTTCAGAAATGTTTGGGCCAACAATAAATCGGATCAGACAAAAGAATGCCAGCCAACTGACACAGCAGTGCTTTTCCCAACCATGTGTATTGTGATCAGCCCTGACTTGGCAGGGAGGGTGACTGGCGCTGGCAAGCTTGATTAGCAAATCTTCCTTTGTTTTGGATGAATCCATAGCGGTAAGGCCATTACTGCTAGCTAATGTTTATTAAACGAGGGCTTCCCTTTGAGAAATATCTACAATTAAAATAGGTAGCATATTTTTTACACTAAGGGTAGCTGTTTCAATCACATTCACGACCACTCCATCGAGGAGTGGGAGGCTAATGCCAGAACAGCGTGCTCCTCAGGTGGAAAGCCTGTTGGTCAGGCCAGCTACTTTGCTCTACCGTCCTTGTGTATTAGATTTTTCTGCAGGTGAGTTGATGCTGTCAAGTAAGATCTTAATGTAGGTTTGTCAACTTTGAAAACAAGCTTTTTATGTCCTATCTTTCTGCCTCTGCAGAACACACTTCCCTTGCAGTCGCCTTTACATTTGGAATCAATTTTTTTTCAGCTGAAGTAACTGATGTGTTAAACCCCAGTGACAGAAGATTTGCAGAGCAACTACTAAGCTCTCCCAAGCCATTTTTGTTCACTTTTAGGAGCTCTCTTTTCTTTCCGGGCAGAGAGGGCTGGTTGATTCTTAAAGCAAGACTTCCAACAGACTCATCAGTGAGGCAAGCAGCTGGACTTGTGTGTCCTCTCTGCCACCAACACCGTTGCGTTGCTCTGGTCCAGAGTGCTAACTAGTCTTTCATGGTATTGGAATTGATGTTATCAAGCTTGAGAACAACGTATATATATTTTAAACTTGACATAGTATCCATTGCTGGAAGAAATTCCTGCTTGCCTTCATGTAGATAAATGAACTTGTACAGTGAGGCAAGAAAGAACAGAAAAACTGAAAGTAAATTCTGAGTTTTGTGACTACTGAAGTCAGATTGGATTGCTGCAGGAGCAATTGCTGCTACATTTCCTCATGCATTTTTTCACTGTAAACAGTGTTTGCTCTAGCGTTGTTTTGGTCTCTGGGAACTCTTTAGTATTGAAACTGTTTTTATTAATCTGGTATATTTAGATTCTTTTACTACCTGAGGTTTATAAATCTGTCACGACCAGGAAATCCTTCTATTAGCGCATGTTTGAGTTTCACTTGCAGAGTGCGGGGTCACTGTAGTTCCTGATGGCTTCTGCCCCTTCCCTGATCACTCCTTGTGTCACGGTCCTTTTGTCCTCACAGGCACAGAAACAATGTTTGTTATTCTGTAAACAAATAATACTGTGGTGGAATACAAAGAAATCTCAGTTGGGTGTAGCCAGATTTTTGCTTTTGAGAGTAAATAACTAACTTCATGCTTGAATGCCTTTTAGTGATAGTGTTTCTCTGGGATGGTATGATAAACTTCTAATTCAACTCAGCAGTTGTTTTCAACATGTGTTTTCCTTTGAAGCTTACCGCTTCTATTTCAGACTTGAAGAGGCTTGTGTCCTTTGAGATTTTTCTATACCTCCTTTCCCTCTCTCCCCTTTTCTGCTTGTTTTCCCCAGCTCTGCCAGTCTGGGAAGCTATTAAATGTTAATACTCAGAAACTGCATCTTGGTATCAGAAGTACTTTAATTAGCCTTCTGGATGACTTTCTTTTCTTTTTTTTTTTTTTTTCCCCAACCTGTAAGGAACCATAAGAGGCTATTTTATCCCGTAATAACAAGCCTGTATTTGCAGATCATACTGAACTCTGCAGAGGAACTTGTCCAGTTTGTCATATGTCTGTAATGCCGTCCTTCCTGAGGATCTGGGAGCAGTCAGTAGACTGCCTTGCCTGCTTTCCTGCCTTGTTTGCCTTCCCATACGTGTTATGGGACCATAAGTCTGCCCACCATGTCCCCAAAGGACCTGGCTATGGCGTATGTGCATGGGTATTCCAGATCACCTGATCATAACCTGATGTTTTTTTTCTCTGGCCACAAGTGGACGTGTGTCCATCAGAAGATTGGGTGCCTTCATCTTGGCTACATGAGAGATGCAGTCCTGGTCAGATAGTGCACTGGTGCAGACCATTGCTAATCGTCCTTGTTTCCATGTGAGCTTTTGTCAATGCTGTGTTTTAGCGAGGAATTATGCAGGTCTCTTGCGTGAAGAATCACCATTTCTTGTTTTGACTCCGGCTTACTCGGTTTAATCTTCTGAGGTGTGTTGCTCTTAACTGACAGAGATGGTAAGCAGTTGATTCAATCCACTGTTTTGATGCCTTTTTTGATTTCTGTAGGCTTCTTTCAGACCCTGTAAGTCACCTCTTATCCAGTGTCCCAACTCCCACTACTGTTGTTTCAAGCCTGGATAACTTTTCATATTAAATTTCAAACCTGGAGCCTTTAGATCAAAGTGTATTTGTCATAAATTACTTCCACTGTTAATGTGTATGTACTGATTCTTGCCATTTTTTGTACCAGTCTCTTCACACTTTCTGCTGTTGTCCGCTGTTACCTTGTCAGTTCAAAATCACGGGATGTATAAACGTAAATGAAGATGAAGATACAACTAGGTTTCTCTTTAATAAATTGCATACAGCTTGCTTAATTTATGGCTGTGTGAGATGGGTTTTTCTGGTCTTCTGTATATCCTGTCAAGGATACAGAGCTTCCTACCCCCCTTCAGCAGGAAAAAACATGCAAAGTGCCAGTGAAGGGTAGATAATGTTTTGCCTTAGTGCACTTCCTGAGTCAAGGTTTTTCCTTTGTAAAAGCCAGCCAGAGTTAAAGAAAATCTCCTGATACTGGACATCTAGGGACATAAAGCCTGAAACATAGCTATCCTTAGAAGGCTCGCTATTGGGGATTGTATAAATTTACTTCTGTACGCGATATAATGCAGTATTGTTGATAGTCTTCCCCACCTACACACAACAGTAGTGATAGATGGTACTGATGTATCGTGTTGTACTTTGCCGATTTTTTAGAAAATTCAGGTACTTCTGGCCTGAATGTAATGTCTTGTAGTCAGAATAAAATGGCTCAAATTTGCTCCAAGTAATACTGGATCAATTTGCACTGTACTAAATTGTCTGTATTGACCTGTTTGTTATCATGCCCACAGACAGCACAGAAATGCCATTCCTTTCTACTCTATGGGGAAGTGAGTCAGCTTGTACTAGATCCTCTTTTTCTTTTTCATAAGCTAGACTTTCCTGACTTTGAAAGCTTTTTACCACAACTTGCAACGCAGCACTCTCATGCATGTGAAACTTTATTCTGTGCACCAGCACCTTTTCTGTAACAGAGCAGAAGAGCTTGTGGTTCAACCTGTGCAATGTATACAACAGGAACTATTAAAAAAAAAAGGGGGGGGGGGGAGGGTGACTGAAGGCAGAGGCACAAAGCAGGAGAAATATGCTGTAGAAAGGAGTGTATGTTGTCCTGTGTAGGCTTTTTGGAGAATTCTCCTAGCTTGGAAAATTCTACAGAAAATATTTTGGTTTTCAACTTCTTTATCTGGTTTGACATGCCCAAAGACAGACCTTTGTTGGATCTAGGCCTATGTATTAAAGATGCTTAAGACTTATGTGTTAAAAGCTAACCAACATTTGCCAGAAATTTATTTTGTTTAATTCTGAGTATACAGAAGTGACACGGAATTTATGTTTTTTGTATCTGTTTTTTGAATATATGTAATTATTAAAATGGTGATTGATCAAATGCCACAAGAAGTTGGTTTAATTCAGAAGCCTGAGGGTATTGGTGTATAATCCCTAACATGGGTTTTAAGTTTTTTATTATTCCTACTTGACTTTTTTTTTTTTGAAAATGACTTCACTTGCAATGTGGCGTGTCATTTACATATAAACTTTTGGCAAATGCGAGTATAACCTATTTTCTAACAGTTTCCCTGTTTCAAGCATGCCCAGCTTCCATATGGCCTACTTCAGTGCAGCCAAATATCAGCAAAGTAGTTTTCAATGTAATGTTTGGGTATTAATTCACTGTTCTAACATAGTTTCTCATTTACTTTTTTTTTTTTTTTTTTCAGAAAATCGAGATGGCCTGCATCAGGTAGTACACGAACGCTTGGGAGAGTTGCTGCGTGTTCTAAAAGCAGTGATAAATAAACATCAGACTCTAAACTCAGTTGATATTCTTAGTGCTGCTGGAACAGTTATTGCAAAAGTTAAAGGTAAGGAAATAATGCCTTTTAAATTCAGAGAGAAATTTAATGAGTGATTTGCTTGACTATGGCTTAGAGTTTTAGCTGGGGTTCTTTGTATACAGAAGAAACAAGTTTTTTAATAGCAAAACATTAACATGTTTAATATACCTTCTCTAAGTGAAATGTAATATTAAATAGTTTGTTCTCCTGTTGTAATAAAATTCTGTTGAAAGGAAGCTAGCTGCAAAACCACACTGAATTCTAAAAGCACAAACCTTTGATCTTGATCTGTTCTTTACCTTTATCTCAGAATAATATCTCAGAATGATAAACATCAGGTTTATCCACTGAGATTTGCCATAAGTCTTTGAGTTGTGTGAATTTATAGGGATGGTTTTAGATTTATATCAAGTGAAGAAATATTTAAATGAGCAATCCAAGTTTGAATGGCCTAACACTTCTTAAATAAATTCCTTAAAACAGATCATAAGCATGGTAAAGGTAACAACAAAGGATTGCAGGCATATATGTTAATACTTTCTGTTGTTGGCCTTTACAGTTTTCTGTGTGTCAGACAAATACCAATGGTGTAGCATACAACTGTTCCAGCCCGGTAAATCATAGCTGTTTCTTCACTGTGTAGCTTTTGACTACAGCTCTCCCTGTTCTGGAATAAATCCAGTATATTCCTGTGGAACAAGCAGTTTATTCAGTGGCATGGAGAACACTTTCAGTAGGGTTAAATCTGCACCTCTTGTGTTAAATCATGTGGAACGTCTTCGATCAGAGATGTCTAGCTTAGTTTTTCTCCTTGTTCTAGTTTTTTCCTCATTTCCTAATTCATGTTAGTATGTCTGAATATATACTGCCAACTCAGTGAAGCAGGAATTTCAGTAAAAATACTAACGTGTTTAGCTGCCTGATTCCTCTATCTTGGATTCTTCCAGGCTTTTCCTAGCTTCTTTATATTAATAGGTAGTTTTAGCTGTTTGTTTGATCCTGGAGTATGGCAGCTACTAGCAGCCCATTTTGCATTTTATTCTGGCTGCATGTAGAATGTGCTCTAGGTCTCCCTGGTATCTGATATGATTGCAGGATTGTAACTCTGCAATCTCTGGGCTTGCTTTAGAGCATTGTATGTAGCAGTGGAAAAAGAGGGTACCCCTGAAACGTTGTTTGCCTGGCTGCTCTCTGGAAGACTGAAGTACATGAGTGAAATTGTAATCAGATATGTATCAATGAGAATAGGTTAAATGTTTAGTGAACGTAACTCTACAGCCACCTTAGACGTGCTGTTCCCATGCTGTAGTGTTATGGTAAGATTCCTTTGTTGGACACGGCAATGTCGAGCTGTTCTTTCTTTAGTTAGAACAACCTTGAGGAGAACTGACTCAAGATACACAAGCAAATCAAATTATGTCAACCTTTACTAAATCCCATTTCCAAAAACTTTTGCAATGATATTGATCATTTCTGGACTATGTGCTTTTTCAAGATTGCTGTTGATATGCAGTGCCCCCAGAGCGACCAATTCCTATGCCATTTGAGTATACCATTGCTGGGTAAAGCAGTAGGATTATTTTCATCCTCTTGTGAGGTTGTGATGTTGATGGATCCCATAAATATGTTGGTCTTCTTTATAACAAGTGCCATTTTTTGTCTTTTTTTTTTGATACTGGGCGAGGGGGAGTGTCCGGGATGTTCCAAATTCTAATCAAATCCTTCAGAGTACTTGTAATTTTCTGAATCCGATACCATGCATAGTTATTCCCTCATCTTTTCACACTCTGTTCCATCATTGAGTTTCAATAGCACTGAACCCTGGTCAGGTGTACTGGTGTTTCATACAGTCTCTTACAGGTATCTATTTCTGCCTGGTTTGATGAGTAGCTGTTCTTTGAATAGTTACTTTAGGATTCATTCATTTCTCTGGATAATGAGCAGAAGAAATAACTTGTATTAGGCTGTTTTATGGTGATACAGATACTTACAAATACTTCTTGACTTCTCACGGTAACAGGATTTAATATGTTTGCACTTCAAATAAAAACCTCAATGTTAGCAGCTAGTTAAGTTCACTTACTGTTAATATGTTATCAGGAACTATATATGTAGAGGATTGCATAATTTCCTAGATGGAAAGAAATTACTGTTAGGAAAACTATTGCATGTTGTATAAGTACTGAATTTTGAAGTAAACATTCTTTATTCTAAGAATGCCACTTGAAGCAAAAGCAGCAGAGTCATGTCATCCAGTTTTCTGGCAAATGTATTCAGGTGGGTCAAGTTGTAAGACACTACTTGAGGTATGTCTGAAAAGTGTGTGTTCAGCCACAGCTCACTTGAACTATCTTAAATATGATCTTGTGTGATGAGAAACCTCTCAAAGAAAAAGCAAGTTAGCGGGTGATTTTGGTACAGTTGGACTTTGGCCTTGAGCTGGAATTGAGTACAAGTTTTGACACACACCAGGTTGCATTAGTTTTTGAATAGTTTTCTTGTAGTTTAACAGTACTGAAAATCTAGCTTCAAGACTCCTGCTATGGTGATTGTATGGTGCACAGTGCTGATCTGATACAAATGCGTTCTTCCAGTTAGAATATATAAATAGGTTATCAGATAGAATAAAAGACTGTGGTGTGAAATTACTCTTAATAGCATTCTGAATAGTTTCTCATGGAGTTATTCATCTGTCTCATAGCAGCATACATTCAACTGGCCTAGAATTGAGAAGTTGGCATAAATTGTCTGACTATTCTTTGGCTAAAGCAAACATGAGCTTGCTCTGTGGTGAATCATCATTCTTCTGATCCTGCGCTGTGTGACCTGGCACTGTGCAGTTCCCAAGTTAATTGCCAAGGAAATGGAGCCTGGGCTGAAGCTAAAGACCATAGTCTCCATCAGTCCTGCCTCAGTATTTGTAGCCTTTGATACAAACAACATGTACATGAAGACTTTAGTATCACTTACTGTTGTTTGCTCAGCCACTTAGAGTATTCCTCAGGTCTGGAGATGGAAATGGGCAGTTACAGGGCTTCAGCTTGTTCAGATTGTTCCTGCAGTCTTCTCAGAGAACAGCAAAACCTTTGTTGTATGAAACTGTGTCGTGTGTCGTCCCCCCCCCCCCCCGCAGCATCATCTGTACTAAATGTGAGGGCAGCTTGTCCCTCTCCTCAGCACCTGTTCGGTTCTCACAGCTGGTTTTTGTGTGAGCATTGTGTTACTCAGTGTCTGGGTTCAAACTGAAGTAAACTGCTGCTGGAAGGGAGGAAATTGAAGTAAAAATATCACATGTTGCAGTGAATAGTAATCATATCAGACCTTGTGTTTGCTTACAGTGGCCTGTCAGTAACACGAGTTCACAGGTTTTCATCTGTGGTTATTTCACTGGAAGCAATGTAACTTTTGGATAAACAGGAAGCTACAAGAATGAGAGGACTCAGTAGGATAGAAGTAGTATCCTTTTTCCTCTGTCTTCCCAGGCTGTGTTAATGTGACATTATGGAATAAGTTCATCTGAATCATCTGCTTCTTGTCACTGGAGGACAGAACTATAAAAAGATGTGGAAGCACTCTGTAGTCAAATTTATGACTAGGAAGCTTAACCTGCCACAGAAAATTTCTCATGTTCTTTATATAGAAGACGATGAAACAACAGCAACTTGGGATTTACACATGATTATTTTTTTCCCTTTTCAGGAATAGAAACTTAACTGTTGTAGGTTCTTGAAAAATCTCTGTGAATCTGCAGAATGCCAGGTTTTCAGTCCTAGATTGTATCTGGAACTTTACACAGGGACATATGGTGATTTTAACAAATGATTGCCTTTGTTCTTAAAGAAATCAGAGTAACTTTAGAAACAGTGATTGGGAGAAGAGTTGGAAATCAGGCTTGTGATACGTTTTTAATACCTAATGGTATTTTCAACCTTTTGGACAGGTTGAAGGAGAAACTAATTATGTAGCATGTTACCTTAATCTTGTTACAGAGAATGATGTTTGGCAGAACAGATCATGTCAGACTCAACCATTCTAAACTGAGGCTGCAGGAAAATGTGAAGGAAAAAAAAAACAACAGCCGTGTTCTCTCAAGTTAGACCTTTAATAGAGCAGTTCAGTTGGAAGGAACCCACAAAAATCATGAAGTCCAACTGCCTGACCACTTCAGGGCTAATCACAGTTAAAACATACTGTTGAGGGCATTGTCCAAATGCCTCTTGACACTGACAGGTGTGCGGCATCAACCACCTTTCTAAGAAGCCTGTTCCAGTGTTCACCCACCCTTAAGGTAAAGAAATTCTTCCTTGTGCCAAATCTGAACCTCGCCTGGCGCAACTTTGTGCTGTCCCTTATGTCCTGTTATCAGTTCCCAGGGAGCAGAGGCCAGCACCTCCTTTTGGGCTTCCCTGCCTCAGGAGCTGTAGAGAGCAACGAGGTCGTGCCTCTGACTCCTCCTCTTCAGACCAGACAACCCAAGTGTACTCAGCCTCTCCTCATAGGACATGCCCTCCAGCCCTTTACCAGCTTTGTTGCCCTCCTGTTCATCTCGCAGTTGCACAATTCATCCAGAAGGATGCTGTGAGGGACAGTATCGAAGACCTTACTGAAGTCCAGAAAGACCACATCAACTGCCTTCCCTTCATCCACCAAGCAGGTGACCTTGTTCTAGAATGATATCAAATTAAGAAGGCAGGAGTTGCCCTCCTTAACCCATGTAGATTATGCCTGATAACAGCTTAGTGGTTTAAATGCATTTCAGTAGCACATAGAATAATCTTCTCCATAAATTTTCCAGTGACTGAGGTTGAACTAACAGGTCTGTAGTTTCCTGGGTCAGCAGGGACATCCTCAGAATCTCAAGACCTTTGGTAAATTGTTGAGATAGGTCCAGCTGTAACACCCACTAACTTCCTCGGTTCTCTGGAGTGAATCCTGTCAGTCCCCAGGAACGTTCAGCTGATACAGCGTGGACTTAACGTGGTTCACTGTGCCTCTATGCTTGGACTGTACTCCTCATGCATGCTTGCTTGTGTGTTTTGTGAAGTGTCTTTTAAACAACACCTCACTTGATCTGGAAGAATTGAGACTTACTGAAGCTTCTCACTTGGAACTGATTCAGACTCCTATTTCTGGAAGCCACTTCCCAGTCTGGCACACCGTCATACTTGTAGTTATTTTCCCATTCAGTATCCTTAAATTGTTGACGGCCACAGACAGCACAAAGTGCATGGTTCTCATGATCACATGCTGAAGTCAAGGCTGCAATGTTATTTTGCTCTAAATTGCATTTCTTGACTTAATTGAATTCCTAGAATAAAAAGGGATTCCTGGTAAAGCTGAAAATTGCACTTAGGAATTCCTGGTTTAGATATGTTTCTTATTATAGCTCTGTGTCAAAGTTAAACACCTCTAGCAGGGTGAAGTCATTTCAATTTGATGTATCTGTGGTGTAAATTCAAAGCAAAATTTATTATGGAGTGTGTAGGAAACAGTTCCTCAAACTTGTAAGTACTGGGAGTAAGCTAGAGGGGTGTTGTCAAACCTGGTAGTAGTTACAGGTGGGTGAAATTTTATGGCACAGAGAGCTCAAAGTGGAACTGGGGTGATGATAGGTAATAAGCATTAAATACTTTTCATCTGAGGGGGGCATCTGTTTTTTAGTTTTGTCTGTTTTCTTGTTTGGTGTTTTATGTTTTTTGAAACAATTCTAAAATGTTCTTGAAAGCTGTTGGGAGTTTAAGGAAAGCAAATAGATTGCAGGGATACTCTGGTCCAACAAATCAGCAAGTTGGTTCTGACTTGCTGCTTAAAAGTCAGCTGGTGAGGCATGGGTTGAAATATCCTGCCTGAGGAAGTGGGTGGTGGTGTTGCCATCTCAGCCTATCAGGTGTGAGAAAATTGATCAGCAAAGAGAGAAACTCGCAGCCTGTACTTTATTTAGACTTGCCTGGGCTCTGCACGTAGCTGGCAAGGTAGCTTTGCTGCATCCAGTCCTGCACATGTCTCTGGGAGGGGGAAGGAGGAAGCGAACAAACTGCTGCAGTCTCCAGCATGTCCCCTGGGTTCCTGGGCTGTGCTGGCCTCACCGGACTGGCAGGGGATGAGAGAGCAGCGCAGGAGCTTGTGTGCTGTAGCCACTCTGAGTTGTCCCAGCTTAATCTTTTGATGACCTTGGTCGCACTTTGGTCTTGACGCTTGACAGCCTCTTCTGCAGAGTCTCAGAAAACTTTGCCTAAGTATCCTCAGTCCAGCTCGTGGGATTGCAGCTTCCTGAAGTTCCACAGCAATTGCTGGTTCCCCAGTCTCTTCTGTGCTTGGTTCAGAAAGCTTTAGAGAGCGTGACCCAGAAATGGAAACTCTGCAGTGTTTAGCGGCATTTTCATGAGGATACCAAGCCCGCCTCAGTTTGAAGACAGTTTTGCTAGCACTGGAAATAAAGACACACTTTCATGCAAGCCAGGTTTGCAGTTCAGGTACAAGCTTCTAGATCTTAATGTATTGCTACCATATAATTTTTTTAAAAGCCTGTCATGTGGAATCTGAAGTCTTACTTAAAAGCATTGCTACGTTGCATTCTCACTTTGAAATGCGTACAACTATAGATAGATAGCTGTCACTTCCAGACATGGAAATATTACTATAGTTCATTGTTGTCAGTAGCTATTGTGTGCAGTCAGGATGTCCTGGGGAAAGAGCGTGCATGGTTTAAAGTAGATGTTAAGTCCATCAGCGTTCCAGCGGTTATAAGCTAGAAGAAAGCTGTTTGTATCTAGCTGAATTGGAGATTGGGCTAACCTTTTTTTATTATTATATTATTATTATTATTTTTTGCTGTGGAGGAGAAGTGGTAACTGAAAATTTTGAGATTTGTTGTTCTGTTTGCTATGGAACCTGAAAAGAAATGACTAATACGTAAAGCTTTATAAAACCCTTTCTGGAAAAGGAAGACAGAGCGAAACAGACGGCATTTCTTTAGGGAGAGATTTTCTGCATTAATGTCTTGTTAGCAAAGTGAAAGAATAGCTCTTTCTCTGAAGACTCTGCAGCTAATGGATATCTGAATATTTCAGTGGTAAGTGTTTTGAACATACAGTCAGCTTTTGTCAGTTCCTTTTAACTTTGAAACAGTTTGCATGTCATGCTGGCACTCAAAGGATTTTTCTAGTCATTAGTGGCTGTTAATCAATGGATCTCGTAATAGCCGTTGTTGTTTACTGATTTGGAATGCAAAGTTTAGATTTATAATTAGTGTTATCTCAGGAAAGCTGAGACTTTCCACTAACCCGAATTTTAAAAATACGTGTATAAAAAAATCCTCTGGTATTTACCAAGTTGTTTAAAACTGTGGTGTTTTGGGTCTCATTTCAAACAAAGCTGCCAGAAACTTTTTTTTTAATATAATGTACCAGAAGAATGAAGAGGTGGGAGAAGCCTTAATTTAGCAGGGAACTGTGGCTACAGAGACTATTAACATTTTTGTAATACGTGGTGTTTTTTATTGCTGTAGGCTTATTACAACACATTTTTCCAGGTCTGCAAGTAATTGTGGAAATAGCCCTCAAGAAGAATACATATTTTATGTAATAGCTTTGTACAGAAATATTTGTTATAGAAATGTTGGTCAGGCCTGTTGGCATGCTGTGTAAAAAGGAATGGATTCAATTGTGTTAATTTACTAGTTTAGATTTCCTTTATGAAAGGAAAAGTTCTTATGGGGGAGCAGATTTTGTTACCCGTTGGGGTTTAGGCACCTGGCAGGAAGCTTGAATGCTTTTAAAGATTAAAGTCTGTTACATTAATTTGTTAAGAAAATGTGCATAGAATGGATAATGGAATAAAGTGATTTACTTTTTGCTACTTTCAGAAGTCATCACAGTTGATTATTTCCATATTAGTACTTAAGATGTATGGAGGGTTAATAGTCACAGATCTTGCAAAAAGTAATTAATAAAATCACAATAGAAGCGATGAAAAGGGGTGAATAACTGTGTGTGTCATTGCAGGATTTCTGGAACAGTATATAATTTATAGTAATTTAGGCATGTAGTTAGAGTATATTGCTTAAATAAAATCAAGCATTTAAAAATGCTAATGTGGGACTGTCACGGCTCCCCATGTGAAACTGACTTCCATGAAAAGGGCTCAGCTTTGGCTCAAGGGGGTGTATTTGACTTTTGTACAAAAAAAAAAAATCCCTGTCACCAATGATTTAGGAATTGGGTTGGAAACTAGATTTAAAATGTAGTGGTTTTTGTCTTCTCCTTTCCCTGTCCTCTCCCTTGTCTGGCAGTTGTATTAATAGAAACTCGGAATGAATCATTCCTTTTGTCTCCACGTTATTCCAGTTTGTCATGGAAGCCTGTTAAAGGGTTAGTGTTGCCTGCCTAACTACTCTTCTTGGTTACCAGTTCAAATCATCTAGTTTGTCCAAAATGTTCCCTTTCCTATTTCGAAACAATGATAGCTATGCCTTGCTTCTTCCACACTTCTAACAGGCTGTGGGGTTTTGCCAGACTATGAAGCTAATAATTGAAGTGTTTAGCAATGGATGCTACTTCTTGGTAGCTTTGTTTTCCAAAACAGAAACCCCACGTTCTGGGTGTACACAGGATTGCATGCAGATGGAGGCGGGACCCTCATAAACTGCTGCTCCTGTTCTGAAGTATCTAGCCAGAAAGGAAGAAGCAATTGTTCAAATATTTTGTTTCTGTTTTTGTGAGCTCTTTTATGATGGTGTCACTACTGTGGTTTGATTTGATGCTTGCTGACATTTAACTATTCACCTCTTCCACCAACATTACCGTCGTGTTCCTGCACAAAACTCCTGTTTAGTAGGAAGATGTAGGATGTAAGAGTAATCTGTTTGCATTGTGGGAAGCATCTGGAAGGCAGTCATTTCTTTCCTTTCAAGTTCTTGGAATTTTTAATGTGTTTTTGAAATTGTTGAGAGGTATACAACTGCCTGTTCTATGGGAGACTGTATAAACTTGTCTTCAGGCACAGTGAACTTTCTTGACCCCACCTCTCACCCTTTGGTTTTCATTTTTTTCATAAGCGGTGAACTTCAAAGAAGTTAATGAAGAAAACAAGAGAGAATTCTTCAGTGAAATATTTACTTCCATTGAAACATTGGCATTTACCTTTGGAAACGTGTAAGTTGGAATCTAAGAGTTGTAAAGAGTTCAGTGGAGCTGAATCAAATTAAGATCTGAACAACAACAACAGAAAAGCCTTTTGTTTTCTTACAACCAAATATTGACTGATAAATGAATTTAAATTGACCATATTCAGAATACTTTTTCTGCTTTGTTTTGATGTTTGTTTTTTTCTTAACAAGGGAAGCCATGATGGAAATAGATTGTATAGAAATGGTAGGACATGGTATAGAAATTGCAGGGAATTCAAAACTACTTCTGAAAATACTTCTGCAGAACTTTTAAAGAGTATTAGAGAGATGATCTGAATTTTTGTTCTCAGTGATTTGAAATTACATAGGTGAATTAATGAAGTAACACAGCTCTTTGTTTTTCTGGTAGTGTTTCAGACTTCCTTATGGGAGATGTAGACAATGGCTCGTCACTGGGACTTCCTGTATCTCGGAGAAGTCAGGTAGGCTAAACGTTTTCTTGGCATGTGAAATCATATCTTTTAAAGGAGATTTTAATTTCCACTGAAACTCTGTGCATCATGGGTCTAGGGTGCTTGAAGTCTTCTGAGTGTGAAAATAAGATTAAACCCATGGAAAAAAATAGTATTTAGGGTTTCAAGTACTCATACATGTTCTCTGTTCTCAATGCCAGTGATGATTCAACTGGGCTAGCACATAAGTGTTAGGATAAATGATAACCTGCTCTAAGTTCACTTGATATTTTAAATTGGTTTAGTGAAAAAAGCTAAATACTTTATAATAAGATACTTGATGAAATGAATTATTTGCATGCAGGAGTAGCTGGAATAGACGTGTCAGATCAAGATTCTAAATTGAGATTTAATGACGTCTTTTGGGTTTTTAAAAACAGTTATTCCTTACAAAATAACCTTTTGTTCTTCCAGAGCCCAGTTTGTGCTGTAGCTGTTTGAACAATTCACTGAGAGAACTGAAAATAGCAGTGTCAACTTATAGGTAGTCAAAGAAAAATATTAGTTTTTTTAAACTCCCTGTTAAACACTCTGAAGGTGAGATTTAAAAAACGCTCAGTACCGCATGCAACTCTGAATTTTTGTTTATGTCGAATCAGGCTTGCAGGTAAATCAATTCAGATTAATGTAACAAAAGTGTGTATGCCAAGCGAAGTTGTAGCAAGGTTAAAAAAAAGTTTCTTTTTTTTTTTTTTTAGGTTTTACTGATATGTACTTAAGACATAGCATTCCTTCATACAGGCTTGATCATAGAAGTGCTGTGCAGTTATGGCTGAGAAATAGTCTTTTTAAATTTACGCTATGCTTGTTAACACATGAGAATAAGATGGACAGTCATGGAAATTCTTCTAAATCTGTAGCTGCTACAAAGCTAGTCTCCTCAAAGGACATGAGGGTTAGGTTGCTGAGAAAAATATGAAATAAAATAGCATAGAAGCCAGCATCTCAAGTAACATAGATGAAATTATTTGAACAAGTGCTGTTTCAGATGATTAGTTCACCAGCAGAAGGAAGGTGATGAATTTGTTTGCTTTTTAATCCTGTAATGGCTGCATAATGCAAAAATATATTCCCAAGAAATGAGATGGTCATGTGTCTAAATGTGGGGGTAGGTGGAAGCCAAGAAAAAATTAGGGTCTAGTGACATGAAGAATTTCTAGTCTAGCTTCTCCAGAAGTCACCAGCTTGTTTTTAAAGTCTCCTTTATGTAGTGTCATTTGCTTTCCCTAATGTGGAAAAGAACAAATTTAAATTTTGGAGCAGGTAGAATAACATGGTTCACTTTGTTGGAAATCTCTCTTAAATACATATGCATTGCATTCAGACAAGTATTTAACAGATGAAGCATTTCACTTTGTTTTGCAATTCAGAAAGTAATTTGGAGGCTAACTAGTAGATGTGTTAGGAGGAGCTAAGTGCAAAATATTTAAGTAGCTGTATTAACTTTTCATTCCTTCAGATCTGTATGTTCACTGGTCAAACATAGCAGCTAGCTGTATCTTAAAGATTAGAGCATAGCATTTTGAGAGAAATTAATGTATAAACAGTTTGAAGGTTAATTTAGGAGAAAGCTTGTAATTGCCTGTTAAAGGCCTTCTTAGCTAAGCTATTGAGGATTGCTCTAAGGCTTCAGAGTGAGGGGGTTGATCTTGCTGCTTTTGACTACAGGGGCACCTACATTCTTTAGTTCAGGCATTCAGCTTGAAGGCTTAAGTTAAGTGATATATATACCCCCTCTTAGCAAGTGCAGTTATTCTCATTTTAGTCCTTGTAGTACAACCAGCAGTACAAGGTAGAAACAGATATGTCTTAATTAAAAACAGAAGAGCTTTAGAATATATTGGGAGAAGTGAGACAGGCATGTGTGACCTTTCATCGTTCAACAAGCTATTGGAATGCTATTGGACATTATGTAGGTCTGAAAGCGCAATAAGAGACGAATAAAATGTCAAAGTGTGCTGTTTGCAGAGTTTTGCCTCTGACAGGTTACAAGTTCTTGGGCAATGGGAAAACAGGCTTGGTTGAAGTTCAATTTAAAATAAAATCTATGTACAAGTCAGCAAGTTTGGGTTTATGGGGGGGGCAGGTTTGCTGGGATGAGTCACTGTCTTTTTGGTGGTGGGCTGAGTTTTGACAATAAAGTAGTATATAAAGAGAAGTAGCCGAGCCTCAACAGCAGTCTATGCTTGCCTTTACAACATGGTATTGCATATTTGTAGTGGGGTGAATCTGGATGGACAACTGAGCATTAAATAGCTGCCCTAACCAAGCTGTGTGCCTGAGATAGTGGAGAAGACTGAACAGTTCTCAGGGCTAAAATGATTTAGGTTTTATAGAATGGGAAGTAATTTTTTAGGACCGGAACCTCTAAGTACTTACTGAATTAGTATAAGATGTGGTTGTTGTTTTTTTTTTTTTTTCCTTTTCTTATTTATTCTAACCTAACAGTATCCCACTTTAAAAGCTAAAATTTTTGCTGTGAAGTGAACAGTGATCGTAGATTTTTCTGATTTATGATCAGTTCTCATTTACATTAAAAAAAATGAAATGCAAAAAGACCTACTTGCATCATTGCTACCATGCTCCATTTTAGCTTTGTCTGATGATAAAACACCAAAATCTAAAATGGAAACAAGTTCTTGTGAAGCTTAAGGCTATTTTGCAGCCATGTCTTCGAGTTTGTCTTCTGCCTGCTCTCTGCTTCTGAGTTGTCTAGAGTAATTTATTCATTTAAAATGATTCAGGTCTTTAAAAGCAGGGGAAATTTTTTACACGGTAAACTTTTAATTCAATTTTAATTGGCCTGGTTTGCAGCACAGTCCTACAAATAATTCTACTTCAACAATTAAAAGAGATGCAGCATGAGGACAAAGGGATGAAATCTTAAGCTAAGCTAAATTCTATTTACTTATTGTTGGATTAAATTCTGTCAGGTAGTACTGAGTATCAGTGCTTCATTAGAAAGTGTTACTAGTCAGCTGTTGTGCCTGCACTGCACACCTGCAAGTAATTTAGGTGAAATCATGGTTTTATTCTCCTATGGAAGAAATTCAGGATTTTTAGGGCTTGTAGAATGGTGTCTGTTACATGTATATGACATCAGGTCTGGATGAAATCCTTCTTAAAAGATAGGTAGCAAATGACAGAATATCCTGAGTTGGAAGGGACCCACAAGGAGCATCGAGTCCAACTCCTGGCTCAAACACAGGACCACCCAAAAATCAAGCTGTATGTCTGAGGGCATTGTCCAACTGCTTCTTGGACTCCGGCAGGCCCGGTGCTGTGATCACTTCCCTGGGGAGCCTGTCCCAGTGCCCGACCATCCCCTCAATGAAGAACCTTTCCCTAACCCCCAGCCTGACCCTCCCCTGTCCCAGCTCCATGCCATTCCCTCGGGTCCTGTCGCTGTCCCCAGAGAGCAGAGCTCAGCACCTGCCCCTCTGCTCCCCTCGTGAGGGAGCTGCAGGCCGCCATGAGGCCTCCCCTCAGCCTGCTCTGCTCTGGGCTGAGCAAACCAAGGGACCTCAGCTGCTCCTCAGATATCTTCCCCTCTAGACCCCCTGAATGTTAAACAATGATTTTTTTTTTTTTTTTCATCACAACCTTTCAGGATTGTTGGCTTAAAGATATATAATGATTCCCTGCTATTTGTTCTGTCTCAGTTGACAGCTATGGGAGCTTAGATCCTATATTAGATGAGAGGGAGTTACAGCATAGTTCTTTCCTTACTTTGCAGAGGGGAAAAAAAGGGGGGGAGGGTATAATTTGAAGTTTAATTTTTTGGGCTATCAGCTCTAGTGAGAACTTATCTTCCCTAACTTGATCTCTTCCCTATACACCAGTCTTTTGAAAATCTGTCTGTGGAGTCTGGGGGTTCACTGCATGAAAGGGATGATATTCAAGGTAGGTCATTGCTTTAATATTTAATAAATACAATTCTGTATATATGTTCTCATCTTCTAAATAAGTTGTTTGGTCACTTTTTGCCAGTAAAATTTCAGTGTAAATAACTTTTGCAGAGGTTTTGCACTTCTGTGAATAACCACTCTAGGTTGCTTTTTGGGAAAAAGAAAAAACAAGACCCAAAGCACTTCTGTATGTCATTGATTAGTGTTTTTTTGGGTTGATTTCTTTAAGAAAGCTATGCTGGCCATATGACTAGTCAAGATAAAATACTATGACCTGTTAATTTGTTCTAAAACCTCTGTCAGTCCTGTTTAGAATCAATTAGCATTAAAGAACAACTCAAGATGAGAGCTGCTTAAGTATTCACAGTTGGCTAATACTGGCTTTGCTCTCAGTGTGTGGTCATGTCTAAAATTCACTTCTTTGTGTTTGATGCTTTATTTTCAGGACATCTTCGAGCAGAGGAGGTTGATAACATGCTTCTAAGGAATGACAGCGGAATTGAATCAGCTCTGTCCTATGCTAAAGCATGGTCAAAATATACCAAGGATGTAGTCGCGTGGGTAGAAAAAAAGCTTAGCTTGGGTGAGTGTTTTTTTTTTCCTGGCATTTAATCAGCATTGTCATGATAAAATTAAATCTGTTGTCAGGCTCCTGTGCTGCAGACTGTCAATAATGTGATTTCTAAATTAGTAGCTGTTCCACTGAAGTGGACAGAACTAACACCCATTTCCTATAATTAAAGGCTTGTAACAAAGTGAAGGTGGTCCCCTCTGTAGCCTATCTGTTAGAGGAAGAATGTGCATTTGGGAGGTGGTATAATTATCATAAACAGTTAATTATGTCATTTATTTTCTTAACAGAAGTGGAGTGTGCTAAAAATCTAGCAAAAATGGCTGAAACTGCTAAAGCTGTTGTTGGACCCCAGGTGAGTATGATTTAGGAGCTCTTTTTAAGTCTTAAATATGCATTAGATGCCTTGAGCAAAAATGAAAATTTCGGGACATCAAGGAATATATTTTTAAGTTGATACAGAAATTGATTTATACTGCAAATCACTGTAAAAGACTTGTTGCATTTTATCTTTTCCCATTCTCTATGGAAATTTGGATAAATACATTTTTGTTGAAAATACAGAGTAGCCTTATGATATTCCATGTTATTTTTCTTTCTAACATCTTGTATGTTGTGTAATTTGGACTTGTAGACTTGCCTTCCCAAGTTTTTTGAGTAAAAATGAAAGGTAGCTGAGAAATCTCACTTTCGATATGCATGCTTAACTGACTTCCACGCACACATTAACATGGTATTAAACGTAATTGAAAATCTAGTTCAATTATACTGACACTTAGAACGTCGGCTCTACCTTACCCAGAACACTTACGTTTTGTTCTGTATAATTTTAGGATTATATGCCATTTCAATCAATATTCCTTAATGCTTTTCAAAATGATATTGAGAACAATCAGCTCTGGCAACAAACAGCTGCTGCTCTCCAGTCTAACAAATTTGTGCAGGTAAGCTTACAGAAACTGACAAAAATATTGTTTAGGTTTGTAAAAGGTTTTGCAACAAAATGGCTTATTTGAAAGAACAAACTTGCAACCTGTAAGTCTTGACATATTTCTCTAATATTTCTTATCTAGCCCCTTCTGGGAAGAAAAAATGAGTTGGATAGACAAAGGAAAGATATCAAGGAGCTTTGGCAGCGAGAACAGAAAAAAATGGTTGGTATTTTTCATACCTAGCAGTGTTCAATCTCAAATTATTCAAAAGGTCAATATTTTCAAACTATGCTGTCTAATGTTACGCATCTTAATTCACATGTAGAACCCATAGGACATAATGGATGTAGAATATAACTGTAAATTTCATGGCATATTCCTATTTGTAAGAGGTTATCCTTCTATGACTTCCTAGTCTGAACTGAAGAGTACCGACCTGGGTGTAACATTTTCTTTAAACATCACATTAAACAAACAGGAAATGAAAATAATTATTTCTTTTGCATTTTTTCTTTGTTGCATTCTGTAGCAAGAGCTGGAAGCTGCTCTAAGAAAAGCGAAGTTGCTATACACACAGCGTCAAGATGAGTATGAAAAGGCGAAATCCTGTACCGCTCGTGCTGAGGAGGAGCATCTTAGCTCAAGTGGAAGCTTTGTAAAAGATTTCAGCAAGCAACTGGAAAAAAAACGAAGGCTAGAGGAGGAGGCTCTTCAAAAAGTAAGAGTTTTTTTTTTCTTACTTTTAAAGATAAGTCTTAGCTGGTTTCGCTTGTTCTTTCCCATTTGAGAGCATTGGTGGGAATGTTCTGTTAGTAATCCTTCATTTTAATCTTGCTGTGCTTTCAGGCTTCTATCCTAAAAGAGAATCTTCTGTTACAATTTGTCATGTGTATGTATTTTTCTCACCTGTTAGTATCAAGGTTTGTTGTCCATCAACCTTTATACATGTGTTTTTCCATAGGCTGAAGAGGCCAATGAACACTATAAAGCAAGCATAGCAGAGATTGAAGAAAAGAGAAATGATTTGGAAAGCTTTAAAAGTGATGTCTTAATGCAGCTTCGGGAGCTTATTTTCCAGTGTGATCTTACTCTTAAAGCTGTAAGTATGCTTTTTAAAATAGCTTTGGTAATGAAGTGGCTTGGCCTAATTGTTAAATAGAGCTATATAAAGATTCTTAAGACTGAGAGAAAACTGTATTGATAGTGTTATCTGCTTAAAATTGAAAGTTTTCAAAGGACAGAGGGCAAGCCAGTAGAAAAAGAAGGAAAACTTTTAATGTTTGTTGTTCCTCTTAGTATTAAGAGGTATTTTTAATATTTTTTTTAAAAAAAAGATGTGAGTATACCCATCTTGAATTTGTAGATGTTTTTGATGAGCTGTTGCACTGCAAGAACCTTGACTACAGAATTCATGTTAAATCCTTCTAGTTATATTGAGGGCAGCAGTATTACCTTGTTACCTTGAGTACAGCTCACGTTCCTGTTATTTTCATTTGTGCATTAGCAAAGAAGTTTGGCTCAAGTGTTTGTTAATGTACTGCAGCATGGAGCCTGCTAGCCTTAAAAACTTCCCTGATTACTGCAGTATCTACTGTGACTAATTTAATATACAAATGTAATGGGTGTAAATAAGCAAAGGATTGTCAAAATGTTATATCTGTGTATGCTGCTTGTACAAAACCTTGAGTGCATTTTGCTAATAGATGCATATTTTTTAGATGAGATGAAATCGGATACAGTGCTGTGTCATGGGAGGGGGGGGTTGACAAAAAAAACACAATAAGCTTAGTGGAAAGCTTAAATCTGTCAGTGCAAGTTTCTCTTGCAAATTATTCTGAAATCAACGGTTTGAGGAAAAGTAATGCTTACCAACTAGTTGATGTTTTAATCTTCATCTCCAACTAACACACTAGCAAAATAAATTTCACTGACAATTGAATTCTGCTTGTGAAAATCAAAAGCCCAAGCTTTTAGCTGGCTGATGAAGAAAGTTAGAAATTCTGTTGGACAGTTTAGGAAGATGAAAGCGTTTCTCATTTACAAATAATGTAATGAGCAAGCTTGAATTCCTTACCTGGCTGCATGCTGCCACATTAGTGCAAGCTGGTCAGGTACCAGCTTGTTAAAGGCCAAAGAAGAAGGAAGGTGTGAAGGCAAAAAAATCTTTTCCCTCTTGAAAAAGTTGGAGATGTGTTGTGGTTTAAATCAGCAGGCTGCTAAGTACCACACAGCCGTTCACTCACTCCCCACCCACAGTGGGATGGGGCAGAGAATCGGGGCAGGAGGAAAGGTAAAAGCTTGTTGGTTAAGATAAAGACAGCTTAAAAGGAAAAAAAAGGAAGGGAAATTATGATGATGATAATAGAATGTACAAAGCAAGTGATAACACGAGGCAATGGTTCACTGCCCCCTGACTGATGCCCATCCCATCCCCAAGCAGTGGCCCCACCCACCCCAGCCAGCCACCCCATACATGACACCGTGTGGTATGGAATGTCCCTTTGGCCAGTTTGGGTCAGCTGTCCCAGCTCCTTGAGCACCTGCAGCCTCCTTACTGCCAGGACAGTACGAGAAGCTGAAAAGTCCTTGTTTTAGTGTAAGTAATGCTCTGCAACAACGAAAACATCAGCTTGTTATCAGCATTATTCTCGTCCTAAATCCAAAACACAGCATGATACCAGCTACTAGGAGGAAAATTAACTCTATCCTAGCTGAAACAGGGGCAAAGCAGTAGCAGTTATTCCTGCAACCCCCTACCTGAAGCAGAAGCCATGAAGTGTCCCCTTCCCTCGTCTCTGACTTGGATAAAGTATTTTAGAAGCTTTATTGTACTTAGTGTTCAGTTAGTCTGTTTTGTTGGGGCAAGGCATTTTGTCCTTTTTCATGTCTCAAGGTGATACAGAAATGATTTGGGTTTGGAACTCCAACTACTTCATTGTAGCATTTAATTCCCAGAGGATTAAAATTGCCTTTTTGGTAGCAACAAACCTTGCTTGTTTAACCCAAAGTAGGAAAACACTGGAGTTGCCTTTGCTACTTTGAGTATTTGATAACCCAGAGAGCAAAAGAGGAATACTGCCTCATATGAAGTATTTGCAGTAGACGTCCAGGAATCTTGCACAAAACCCATCCCTGCATGTGTTACAAGTTCCTAGCATTTTCTAGTATTATTTAAATCGCTGTCATGATGCTAATTTAGGTTGAGCATAGTGAATTGAAAAACCTAGTAAATCATGTACAAATTTTTCTCCTCCTAACAGGCAACAGTTAACCTGTTCCAGCTGCAGCATGCTCAGGTTGTATCTCTTCCAGTTAACTGCCAGTCCCTCTGTGAGAGTGCCAAACTTTATGACCCTGGTCAGCAGTATTCAGAGTTCGTGAAAAGTTTGCCAAAGGAAGGTGCTCCTATTGAATCAGGTTCTTTTGAAACCCATAGCTCCCAGGTTGATGGGTGAGTCCCAGACTACTTGTGGCATTTGCTTGTTTCAGAGTTAAATTCAAGGCATACGTGCTTACTAGTAAAAACTTCCAGAGGAGTAAAGTAGCATCAAATGAATCTTCGTGTTTTATTTTACCATTCTTTATTTCTTTAATACATAATTTGGTGATTGATTACATATAATTTTCACATACAAATATGACAATGCTTGCTAAAACATTGACAATTGCTGTGCAAGAATTTACTTATTACTACTTTAATGTAGATAGTAGTTAATATGAAAAAAAATTTTGAACTGTACGGTTTACTAGTGTGGTGTGTTAGTAATATTTGATAATCTGTTTTAGAATGCCTGGGAAGGTGCTTTTCTCCTTCTGCAGGAGAAAAGCTTGCTACTGTACATTCTGGTATATTGTTTAGGTTTGGAAAACTTCAGGCAGGAAGTTTGATTTCTGTCTCTTGCTGTGTGACAAAAAAAAAGTTCAGGTCCTCATGTCCCTTTGTTATTACATGTCCCTTAGTTCTTTTTTCCAAGCAGTGTGAAATAGCAGCTTTTAATGTTAATCTATTAAAGATATTGCTAATATGGAAGTAAAGACAGCAAGACGAAAAGATACTGTGCCAGTATGCCAAATGCTTTTTCCACCTTTAACTTGTTGTAAAATAGTCATCTTGGCACTAAAGTACCAGAATACTCATTCCAGTCTGTATGTTTCACAGTTGTACAGGAAAGTGTCGTCATCGTCTTTCAAAAGAGAACTAAATACAAAAACCTAATGCTTGAGTCAGACTTGTACCAACAAAAGCCAGGAAATTCAAAGTTAAAGCTGAGATTCTTAGTTCTTGTCTGTCAATTTCCTGCCTTTTAAGACTGATTTAGACATGCTCATAAACTTTGACTTAGGGGATGTAACTATGCAGCTCCCCAAGAAACTGATGAGCATGAAATTTCAATCTCTTTTTATGGTCTCCCAGCTATTTAATGCTTAAGATTCATAGGAGCTTGTTTTTTCTCCTCCCTTCTTCCCTCTTGTTTTCTTTGACGTGGCCTTGTGATTCTTCATGCACTTGAAGTGATCGTTTTTATTGTTCAGGTCTGCGTTTATTTAAGGGATAGTAGCTTGGACAAATGCATGTTTTAATGTTTCTTAAGTCTGTTATTTCCTTCAGCTGGACAGGGTAAAACTGATTAAGCAACAACTTCCTGACTGCTAAACTTGGCTAGCAGGCCATTTTGTCCACAGAGCGCTTCAGCATTTTACATTAGGCTGCTAACTGTTTTCTGTTCTCAGCTTGAGAACAAGTATTTCACAATGGACTTAACATCTCTGGTAGCTTCAAAATATTTTCTGGTTTTTAGTGAATGTTGGTTCTGCAGCAGTATCTAGCAATGTGTTAACATCTATGTGTTTATAGATGAATAGGGGTGATGGCTGGGCAGAGAATCTTTCATATGAAAGGACTGAGAGTAGGATGCAATAGCCACTAAATTTTTCTGGTCTTCAGCTAAACAGATCTGCTGTATTTTCAAAATCTACCGGACCAGTCATAACACCTTGCAGATATGTGGAAAAGCTGATTTACATGAAAGAAAAAAAAGGAAATTGCACTTATTTAATTAGAAATAAATTGCCTTTTTAAATTTGGGCTTTACTGATTACAAGTAAAAATACATTTGTTCATGAACATTAATGAACAAGAATGTTCATTAAATGAAGCATTTTTAGTGCCCTGGCATGGGCGGGGGGGGACGACGACAACTTTGTCTTTTGTTCAATTCTGTTTTATCCACTATTCAAATTACTTTCTGCTTTCCAAAGGGTTTTTAATAAACAATCAACCAACAGTGTCCATACATCACATGGTAACTTATCGCAGTGTTCAGGAGATTTTCCATCCCAGATGTTAGATGATGTGGGAAGTCCAATTTACTGTCGTTCACAAAGGATTGGAGAAAAGAGATCATCCAGCAGCACAGATATCCAAGGTAGTTCTTCTGCATTTCAACTGCAGTTCAGTCCCTAAATAAAAATATCAAGAAATAGGTGCTTGATGTCTCACTGCCAGAAACGTAGCAGTTTTCAAGGGAAAAAAATGCATTTTAAAGTTTGAAGCCTGAAAGCAATTATACATTCAAGCATAAGGAGAAATTGAAAAGTACATGTATGTGTAGCTTAGATTCTTTGAGCAAGAAAGGTAAGGGGTAACTCAAACAGTAAGTTCTGTTAAGCTCAGTGTACTGAATTACTTACATTGACATTAGCAACTTAATATCCTGTGTTTTTGTAAATACTGCATTGATTTCTGCTTTTCTGCAAAAGTACAAGCGTCAAGTTTTCAAAATTAATTTCTTTCATTCTGAAGCTTTTACAGAAATATATGCTGTGTTTTTCACTGCACTGCATGTTCATATAACTGTTGTAATATTTGCCTATTTAGAATATAATCATAGTTACTTTTTTCAATAAAAAGACTGTCACTTTGTCCTTTACATTTGGAATTCTTGGATTTTCTTTCTAAAAGCAATACGAGGGCCACCACCGTTCAGATCTTGGTCAGTTGGAAACCAGAGTGGAGGAATGTGCAGTGATTCTGAAAGTGCAGGGGGAAGCAGTGAGTCACGATCTATGGATTCTCCATCTGCTAGCCCAGGTATAGTTACACTCACTGATGTACTAATTTAAAATCTTTGCTTTGGACTGTTTTAAATTAATAAAGATAACTTTATTAGTTTATGACAGAAGTGATACTTTCAGCTTCCTGATTTTTTTTGTCATCTTCCAGGGGATTTTAAAAGACGACTTCCACGAACACCTTCTACTGGTACTATGTCATCTGCAGATGATCTTGATGAAAGAGAACCGCCATCTCCTTCAGACTGTGGTAATGTTGTTTCCACACCTGAAAGTTCCCCCAAAGATGTTTTTTGTTGTGGAATTTGTCTTTTTCTCTTTAATGCTCTCGAGAAAAATACAGTGCTGTGGTTACCAGTAGTGTAGTTTTTCAGTACAGTATATTTTCCACTTGATGTTGGAAGTTGAGAAATAACGTTCAAGTCATTTTAATGAAGTGGTGCTGAATTGTCTTAATACATTTAGATGAACTCTGCAGGCAACCAGTGAATATTTCTAGTGTTTTCAGCCTCATGAGGTAAACATGAATGATCCACTAACCATTTTCACTTAACATTCATTAACTGCATAGCATTGAGTCAGTTATTTAAGATAACTTTATAAAGTCAGGTAAAATGCACAGATATGGAGAGCTGGTAGTAGTCAAATCTGTGAAAAAATAGAATTCAAATGTTTAGGGGGGTAATTGGGATTTTACCCTTTTGAATGTGGAGAAACTCGTTTCATAACGTCTGTCCCACATTTGAACAGACCATTTCTAACTTTCATATGAATTAATTTTTTACTGTATAAAGATGAAGTTGCCACAGGTACTGCAGCTTGAATAACTCGATTATCAGAAATAATTCTAAGGGATATCTGCAGTACCTGCAAACTAGTTCAGCTATATTTGTGCCACTGTTCATTAAAGCATTTAGGAAATCCTCTAGTTAGTCCTTATTTCCTAAATATATACTTCACCCTCTATGAATGAGCCTGTTGTTAATACTAGTTTAGATTTAGATTTAAAGTATGACAACATACCAATTAATGTAAACTTTCACTTGGAATAGTATCTAATCACTATTTGAGCAATTCAGAAGCTTTCTGGGCTTTCGAACTGTATGTATTACTTTCCTATGTTCTACAGATAAAATCTTAATTTTTGTTTCTCAGAATTGGTGATAACTTGGAAAAAAAAAAAGTCATGAAAAGCACCAATTGCTATTGTGTTGTAGAATCCCCTGAAACTATTTTGATGTTATCATAGGAGACTGAGAATTAGTGACTGGGGAGGAGTCATTGTTTTATATAAGTTCTGCTGTGAGTGTGTATTAATTCTTACCATATGCAGTGTATGTTTATGAAGTACTTCTGAAAGATTACAGACCAAACCATAGTGTGATTTTTTCATACTCCAGTACAGGGCTTTGAAGTAAATAGAAAGAAACTTGCCTGATCTGTGGGGTAGCTGGAATTAAATATCCTAGTGTTTTCATGTGCCATTGACAGAAGAGAACTGAAATACTTTATGCAAAACTATTTGATTCTACTTCTATATAATATTATTTGATGGTTAAACTGTAACAATGCTTTGCTTCCTTGTGATTGAAATGGTTTTGGTTACTTTAATAGTTTCTGTTACAGAACTCCGTGTTCTACAGCACAGTTCTTAAAAAAAAAAAGCCCATTCCAATAGTAGATATTACAGTGACTGAAACAAAAAAATTCTCTCCAGGTTTAAATGATCTGACATCTGAAACTGCAAACTCTCCGGGACCTTTTAGAAACACTAATATGTCTAAAGCAGCACAAACACACAAACTGCGGAAGCTGAGAGCTCCATCTAAATGCAGAGAATGTGACAGCTTAGTGGTATTTCATGGAGCTGAATGTGAGGAGGTAAGTTGAAAAATAGTTTAAGTTGCTGCTTGGGATTTATGTGAAGTTGGGAGTTTGGGAAGCTTAGATTTTTTCTATCTAAAAAGCACAGACTTTGTGGCTCACAGAACCCTCATGAGCAAAAGAACCACTGACTAATGAATTTTCCTTTTTGTTCACATGTGGGGTGACAAACACCAGAGATTTCTTATAGTGTTAAACTATGTCAAACCATGTACTTTTTTTTTCCCTTGTAGTGTTCACTTGCATGCCATAAAAAGTGTTTAGAGACTTTAGCTATTCAATGTGGGCACAAAAAACTTCATGGAAGGCTTCACTTGTTTGGAGTGGAATTTGCCCAAGCTGCTAAAAACGTTCCTGATGGCATTCCTTTCATCATCAAAAAGTGCACATCAGAAATTGAAAGCAGAGCACTGAATGTCAAGGTATGCCCAAGTTTGTTTATGAAACTTAAGTATGAACACACTTTTTTAAATAAAAAAGGCTTTCAAGATAATATTATACTGTTGAATTTGTCTGTATTTTAAACTTGCACTTGCATTTCAAATTACAATAGAGTTGTGCTGGTCTTTTTATTTCAGGGCATCTATCGTGTGAATGGAGCCAAATCAAGAGTTGAAAAGCTTTGTCAAGCTTTTGAAAACGGAAAGGATTTGGTTGAGCTTTCAGAACTCTATGCACATGATATCAGCAATGTTCTCAAGTTGTATCTCCGCCAGGTATGCACTTGAGAGGTCAAATGGAAAAAACATAGTAGGATAGTATATTTCATTGCACAAGACAAAAAAAAAATCCTTTTCAGCAATCCTGCAGCACATGCAGATGCCTTGAATGCCTTGTATATTTGCAGTAGGCTTTTTTAATTTTCATATGGAGGCTGTGATAAGGGCAGGGAAAGCTCTGAGATGGCTGATAGCTTGTATTGAGCTTGTATTGCAATCTAGATTCCATGTGATACGGTGTCTCTTAACTACCAGTACTATACACAGACCTAGCTTTTATTTATCCATTTGTAGTGAAGCTAAACTTTTAAAAACCTTTGGTTACTGTGTTTTGGCTGTTATATGTGTAGTTTAAAGCACTGCCATATTCTCATATTCTTGCCTCAATATGCAGACATGCTAAAATATTGCTGTTAATATATGCTAACAATGATTTGATCAGACACTCATAATCATCATAATGATATGCTCATAATGGAGGGATCGTCCATCTTTTCCTTACAGAATGGGGTTTTAAAGCTTTAGGATTGATTTCTCCAAAGGGATTTCAGTGTGTAACTGAAAAGATGAGGATGAGATGTTGCCCAGTGTGATTACTGAGTCACTCAAAAAAAAAAAAAAAAAGTTAACACTGAGAAGAGCATTCCTTAGCTTCATGGTCCTGTCCTAAATACATCATAGTGGGATAGTTTGAGGCACTGTGCTGTCTTTTGAATATGGCTTATAACTCTAAAAATAGCTAGCTAACTTGTTTTCTTCTGGTCTAATTACTTTTGTAGATAATCTGTGTTTTTTTAAGTAGACCTGTCCATTTTAAATGTTGAAATAATTCTAGAAACCTGCAGACATTTTTAGACAGAATCCTGATTTAAACCCTACAAATAGTTATTTACCCTAATTGAGTTTTAACTAGTTTTCCTGCTTTTTACTTTTATCTAAACTGGAGCTAAACAAGTAACCAGGTTAGGTTTGAGTTTTTTTGTCTTTCTGTGATTTTTTTCTTAACATTCACTTTGTAATACACTACTGTTACACCAAGAGAACATTTGAATCATGATTTAAAACACTCTATGGCCTAAAATCCAATAAAAAATAGAATATGGACTAAACTGGATACCACATATAGTAACTATCAAAGAATGGAGGAAGGAATACTGTTTTGTTATCACAAATGTTTGTTTCATGCGTCTGCAGTGTAACACCTCTCACAGCAATCTTGTTATGGAAATACCTACGTATATCGATAAATGCTCAATGCCAAAGCTCTTGCAGTAAGGTGCTAGCAAATAATTTATGGAAAAAGTGTAGGAGGGAGTCTTTTACTGTTACTGAGGTTTGTTTTTGAGAACTTGTTGTTTGAGCTAATAAACAAAGATAAAACGTCATCTAAGAAAATCTGTTAGACCAGACAAAGCTGAAGAAAAACAGGAAGGAAACAAGTTAAAATTCAGGCTTGAGTGGTTTCTGAAATGTTCTTATTTATTCAGCTTCCAGAACCCTTGATTTTGTTTCGGCTTTACAATGAGTTCATTGGACTTGCAAAGGAAAGCCAGAGTGTTAATGAGGAAGTGGATGCTAAACAAGTTAGCCCCAAATCAAAGAAAAGGCAGTCAATCTGTATTGAACTGAATAGGATCATCATTAAAATTAAAGACCTTCTGAAACAGCTGCCTGTACCAAACTATAACACTCTTCAGTACCTTATTGGACACCTTCACAGGTGAGAAAAGACTTGAAATGCAAATTGCTGTTGAAAATTGAGCTGCATGCTAGGTGGTGTATACCAGGAAACCATTGTACCCTTCTGGATGACTGTAAAGGAAAAAGTTGCAGGATTGGTTGTCATTTGTCACTGTTTATTCACAGAAATAGTTACATGTGGTTTTGAGTGTGCTGCAGTTATATTATTAGGTCCTATATTACCCATCCTTATGCCAGAAGAAAATATAATGAAGTTTGGCACGTTCTGACCTTTTAAGAGGTCCTATGGAAAAAGACAGATCTGTATTTGTATTCATCAATTACTCTCACTAGGTGCTTCAAAACTAGCATAGAGACTTTATAGTTTGCCTAAGCGTGCTCTATGTGTAATGATGTTGGGTTTAGGTCTTTGAGTTGTCACATTACTAGATTCTAACCTGTATTTCTCAATCTGTTTGCACATACCCTTGCCTACCCTCCTGCCTCATTTACTCAAAATTCCAGATGGTCACCAATAACACTGAATTAGACATAAAAAACACACTGAAAGGGCTTAGTCCAAGTTGCTGTTAAGTGCTGTCATCCTTGGTTCTGCATGCCACCCAAACCCACCTTTGGTATTTTTCTTTTAGCCTCTTTAGACATAACTTAGAATTAATACCTAAAATAATTCTGAAGTAGTGAAATGCCCTCTTACTCCTGTGTTTTTTTTCTCCCCTCTCCTTATGCAGGGTTACAGAACAGTCTGATGAAAATAAAATGTCAGCCAGCAACCTTGGCATAATATTTGGCCCAACTCTGATCAGGCCACGTCAAACAGATGCTACAGTTTCCTTGTCATCACTTGTGGATTATCCATATCAGGCACGGATAGTGGAGTTACTCATAACGTACTATGAAAAGATATTTGATGTTTCGTTGCAACCACTTCTGAGCACATCTCAGTCTGAAGAAGCTGCCATTACAGTCAGAGTTGCATTATCAGGAGGAGAGAGGGAGCCACAGCAGCAGAGGAAGTCATTTGTTACTGTAAAGGAAGTGAGTGACTTCTCTTGTGCTGATGCAGTGCTACCTGTGCCATCTTCTCTTGTGTTAAATGCTGAAGCATTCTGAAGCACATTACTATAAAGTACTTTTTTGAGTCTTTTCTCTTGTTCTCATTTACTTTCACTCTGACTTGTGTTAACAGGGTATTCTGATAGCTCCAAGTGAAAACAGAGCTTCAGAAACAGCTGTGTTGTTCTTGGAATCAAACAACAGCAAGAATACAAAAGAACAAGTAGATACATCTGCAACTGGTTAGTGGAATTTTATTCTTGGGTGAATAAAATCCATTTAGATGGATGCATAGATGCATTAGATTATAGTGCATGCAGCTCTTCAATTCAAACAAGCTAGTCTTGCCTAAAAGCTTGCTTGTCAGTGCTTGATATAGTACTTATCTTAGTAAGAGAAACAGAATTAAATCTTTCTAAAGGCTATCGGAAATAAATGTGGTTATAGAATCAGCTTAAAGTGTTTAAGACAATGCAATGGTGAGTAGACTTCTTTAGGAAAAAAAAATGGTAAAAAACACTGTGGCTGTGGATTTCTGCAATCTACTGTGATGCTATGAAGCAATATCCAGTGATTAACATATTTTGATCATTGTTTTCTCCCAGAACGTGCATCATTACCTCTTGGTGGTAAACAAGAAGGCTCTGGAAAGAATAGCTCTCTGGCAGAATCAACAGCTGCAGGTATTTTGGACATCACTATCTCTGCTCCAAAAGAGACAGGTTTGCCTATCCTAGCTGTGAATCTTATATAAGGTTTTTGTTCTCCTGTTTGCATGTGCTACTACAGAGGTTCATTTTAACAGAGGCATGATTTCTTACACTTCATTTAGGTGTGACTATATGTGATCTCTTAATTCTAATGATTTTGAGCTGTTGTTACCAGTTTGGTGATGTTCTGTATGTAGAGTACAACATTCTGAAACGTGTTAAAATCATAAAAATGGAAAGTTATCCAGGAAATGGGAAAGCATTAGCAAAAAAAAAGGAGTTTAGTGTCTCTTTGTCTGCTTTCTCCTTAGTCACATCTGTACAATATCTGTTTTACTGTTAATGAAATACTAACGTTTTGGTTTTTAGTAGGTTGCTCATAGCTATGTGGAAAGTTATACCTAAAAGCTGTTAGCCTATTACAATACCAGCTGTGAAGGAGTCATTAATGAAGATTGTATTCTGTTTGTCAAAGTCTTGCTGACTTGACTAATATCTGTTTATGTGTTTCTAGGTGATACTGTGAGTCCAGCTTCAGAAAAAGACAGTGATTCATTTGTTTCTCCAGGTGAAGATGGCTGTAAAATTAACTTAATTCCTGCAAAACCTAATCGTCAAATTAACAAAGTTCCATTGCGGGCTCCAAGGACAAAACTAGCTATTCGCCCTGTGAGCTTACCCATAGACAGAATACTTCCTCCATGTGTTTTGAATGAAAGAAATACAAAAAATGTAGGAGCAGTAAGTCCGGAGAATCTCAGCAAGAGCCCTACTATTGAAGAAGTTTCAGAGGTAAAGGCAGTCCCTGCTGTTAGTACCTGTTGCAGACTTTCTTGTTGTGACACCCAGATGCTGCGAAAAACTTGGGACAAGCAATATAAACAGTATGATATCACAGCAAGGACAGCGATGATAGTGACTAATGTGCCCCAGGAAAACCGAGCACTTGAAAGTGGAACTGCAGGTGCCTTATCTTCATCATGCAGCATGAGTAACAATTCTGCTAACACCATTCTTCATGTTAAGCCATACTCTGTTTCTGTAAGGTCAGGAAGGACAGCAGCAGAAGGGAATGGTCCTGATGCCAAGCCTGTTGCTACCTTCAGAGCACCGAGAACATTGCAGCCACCCCCAGGGACATTTTATAAACCACCCTCTAACAAATCAAAACAAAATGAAGAGAGTTCTACCGCAAAAGCTTGTACACCAACCAGTGCTAGCTCAGTGCTTCACCAGGATAATACTGTGAAACTAGCTAGGAGCTCTGTGCCTCCATCAGGTGATCCTGGACAAAACACAGATGAACAAAAAACTAGCTCAGAGGATGCTCACCCTACAGATTTGAAGCCTACTTATCAGAGACTGAGACCAAAAAGGATCCAAGAGTTGGAACACAGGGAAGCTCATTTTGTGTAGGGTGCAAGCTCCTCATGGACTGTATGTGGTTTGTTGATCTTGCCAGGGGATACTTCCCTTTACCCATTTACCTTTGCTTTCCCTTGAGAATCCCACTTCTGTGCCATATTAAAGTTATTTTTATATATGCAGCATTTTAAAAATGGGGGGTGGGGGGGAATTGTGAAGGAAATAAGTTGAACTTTTTTGTAATTCAGTGGATTTTCATAAGGATTTATTGCATTTCCAAACTAGATACAGCTAATGGGTTCATTGGATAAGACAGAGCTTCATTTCATTGTATGGAATGAAGTACTTAATCATAGAGAACTGAGTATTGCATGTAGCAATGAGATGACCCATCACGATAGATGGTGTTAATAAAAATGGAAGGGTTTGTTCACTGTCTAAGCATAAACCAAAGCTTGTAATTTGCTCTGTAGAAGCATTTGTTCAGTTTTATAATCTGTGCAATTAAAGCTTTGCTCCTGAAGAGACTTACTTACTGGCCAGCATGGCCCATCATTATGTATCATATGTGTATATTTAGGCAGATATGATTATCTGTTGCCAGTTTTCTGTGTCACTTTAATGTTTTTTGTACAGCAAAGATGCACTTGCTGAGCTTTGCTATTCAGAAGCAGCAATCAAACTACATCTAATTTCTTATATATGTCAGTGAGTGGGAAAAATGTGCACAGTCAGTTCCATATGGGTGCCCTTCTGGAGAGACTCAGTTGCAGTGGTGATGTCTTTCTCAGTGGAATGAAAAGGCAGTGATTTGCTTGCTATAGATCAGTTTTGCCATTTAACCTGGTATAACTGAAACGAAAAGCACTGTTTCCAAGTTTCAATGAAAGAGCTGAAAATAACCAAAAATCTGCAGTAGTAGGTGCATCTAATGGTTTTCACATTGTATTAAATGGTTTTTATGTGTACACTGTTATATTTGCTTTAAAATATATTAACTTGTTAACGTTTCAGTGACTCTGTGGCTTCTATATCTGGATATCTTCTAACTTATTAAAATACAGACATTTGGCCTTTGCAATAGTATAATACTTTTCTGCATCTGTCTTTGGGGGGTGGTTACACTTCTCTTAATCAGATTACGGTTAATTTGACCTTTTCTAAAATGCTATAGAGCACAGTTAGCAATAGTACTTTCTAAAAATAACTAAAAGGACTCTAAGGATAGGAAGAGCAAAGAAACAATTTTCTGTTTTAGTGTTAAACGTACTGAATTTTTCTACTCCATTCCTTTAGTCCTTCCTCCCAAAATACCCAAATAAATCTCACATTGCATTCAGTGGACATAATCTGATTTTAGTTTCCAGAACAAAAGATAAACTCAAAGTACAGAGCTTTGATTTCCTTGTCATCTTAGCACAGAGGCACAGCCCACATACTTGTCAAAGGCCATGCTACCACTGGTCAGTTCTGGTCATGGTATGAGCCATGTTCTGAGGGTGCTGCCTCAGGGAGCCTGAGGATGCCAGCCAGACAACCGCATTTCAAGCTGTATAATAAAATCAGAGGAGTTCTACATCATCTTGACATAGAAGGGAGTTTTGAGAATGGAGGAGGGAAAAAATCTGCTTTATGAGCAGAAATAGCATTAATGAAATCTAGAGGCACAGTAGTTGAACATTATAGCACAGTTGTGAAAAGGTGGTATTATCTGTATGGATTAGGACTGCATGATGGCTAGTCTATCTTTGAACTTCAGTTAAATCTATTATCTCACTATATTTTTAAATACTGTAGCATATATCCAGTACTGAATATGAGTGTAGCAGCTAGCGTACGTCTGCAAACAAGGCGTGAGGTGAGGCGCCGAGCAGCGACCCCGCTGCCCTTCAGCCGGGAGCAGTAATAGGGGGCCGCCCTGCCCGGCCTCGACCGCTCACAGGGGAGCGGAGGCAGCGACCTCTTTTAAAAAGTATTTCTAAATTCTTCGCAAGTCGCTGTATCTCGGTTTTAGGCCCTTCTGCTGGGGGTGGCTCAGGGAGGCCTTCTCGCCCGGGGGGAGAAACGCCTCAGCAGGCCGGAGGCGTGAGGGACGTGGGGGGGCGGGCCCCCAGCACGGCTCCGCGGGTAGCACGGCCGTAAGGTTGACGGGAAAGCCGCTGGTTTTGTTTTTGACTGGAAATGTTACGAACGGGCCCTATTGTTTGTTTCTATTCTAATGTAAATTTCTCCAGGTCTTGCGCTTGGAGTTGCTTCACCGCAGCCGAATTGCTGCAATCCCACCCATTTCCCTCAGGTGACAGGACTCTGGGTCATGCAAAGTGCGAGCCCCCTGCGGCTTGCGATCTGGGGAGGAAACCTTTCTGTGTCAGATTTGCATGGTAATTAGGTTTTCTGAAGTTGTAATGCACTGCCTCATCCCTCTTAAAGCTTTTTCAGAGTACTGACTTCCATAATTCCTTGACCTAATTAGTCATGACAGCTGTTTGTTTAGTAGGGCCCCTAATGCTACCAGATCTACCCTTCTGACACCATCTTTTCAAAAGCACGGTTTGTTCAGATCTAAGAGAAAATCTTAAAGGAGTATCAGCTTCCTGGTACATACACCGTGTTGTGCCTGTCCTGTTCAAACCGAATATAAGGGAGGTTTTTTATTCAGGAGTTCTTAAAGTTGCAGATTGAGCTGTTCTGCATCAAGCGCAGGATTAAAACAATCTCCTTACCACTGAGCAGTGTTATTCTGCATCTACGATACGTGTTTCTCTGCAGCCAAGCTGAACGGTTCCTTCAGAAATCTTTCTCTTTCCCATAGCACAGCAGTGCTTACACATGAGGTAAGCTTTTGTGGTAAGTTTTCCAGTATTTTATTGCTTCTCTTTAAGTCCTTGTTTTGCTTGCAAATCCATGAATTCTTTAGCTCCTGTAGCATAGTAAAGGCCTAACTGAGGTCATCTGAAAGCCAGCACAAATGCTCTGTGAATGCTGTCAGTGTGTGTATGCTAACATTGGTAATCTAGTTCAGATCATGTTTGTACTTTTTAAGTGACTCCTCTACATATTACTCTGTGATTTCAGCACACAAGCCTGACTGGTTTTGGATGAGATTAATCTGAGATGTGCTTCAGCAGTGTACCTGATGTGCTTCAGTTGCTAATGTGTGGTCTGTGGGGCCAGACTGGAGATACATGAAGCAACTGAGGCACCATGTCTGGGTGCTGAGCCCTCAGCACTCATTCTACAGATTTATAAGGTCATCATGCTTAACGTACACAGACTTACTATGCTGGGAAAATGGGACAAATCATTTTGGTTTTCCACTAGCAAAGCTTTAGGGGTGGTTCTGTGATATTTAGAAATAATGCCATTTTATATAAGCATGTCAACATGTAAATAAGTTGCATAGCAGGAGGCTTCAGAACAAGAGTTTCTATCTTCTACGTAGTGGAGGGAGAGTTTGGCTTCAAATACAGATGAGTGTGATCTTGAAAAGTATTTTCACTCACAAATAGAAGAAAAAGGCATCTTAAATCTCCCAAAATGTAAAATGTTAGAGAAGGGTGAATGCTAGGAAGAAGCCCTTGTGCTCCTGGTTGGCAGAAGAGTTTCTAAGTGAAGTAAACCAGATTATGCTAGACTAGAAAACATTCCTTCCGAGTTTGTACTTGGGTATGCTTTGCAATTGTTTAATCACTGCGTGTCCTGTGTAGATAGGGGCCATTAGCCCTCCACTGAGTCTACGTGTCACATGATCTGTTTAAGGTGCCACATTTGCCTGTTTTGAAATGTGGAGGAATCTGTCTGATTCTGATTACCTTTGATTCTTCGGAGCATGCACCTTTCAAAAAAAAGTTTTCCTAGGGTTTTTCTTATTCCCTGATTTCTTGCCAGTGCACCCCTCAAATCATTCTATCAGTAACGTTATGAATTGTACAGTTTTCAGTAGTTTCTGTGCACTGATATCTTTGCAGTCTTTTCAAGTGGCACAACTCAGTTCTCTTTTTGTCTCTTTTCTTGAATTCTTTCACTAGCTGCCATTTCCAAGAAATACCATTTGACCCCACCTGCATATTCTTGTCCTTCAGGTCATGCCTTATCTGATTCATAGAGGCTTCTGAAACCCAGCAGGAAAGACATGAAAAACTTTCCACTTGGGTTTTCCACAGGAGTTTAGAATAACTGGATGCAAAAATTACCTTAACTCAGAAAATCCCATCTTGAGGCATTGTCTAGGAACCATCTAGTAAGAAGATTCCTTCTATGTCAGAAGGAACAACTCACCAGTTCAGAAATTGTCAGGATGCTGGAGAGCATTATTCTTGAAAATCAGAAGTGTTGGCCAATGAGCACACCCAGTACACAAGCGTGCATATATTCAAAGCTACCTTTGCAGGTAGTTTTAACGTTCTAATAATTTTAAAGAATTTTTTTCTTGTGTTGCTGGAGGATTTACTAGAGATGTTTTTATAATTTGCTGGACAAACAGCACTTAACCAAATTTGACTTTGTAGTCAAAATTCAGGAATAAGTCAGGAAATAAGAAAACTAATAAAATGCTGACAATGTTAAAACTATGGCACATGTAGGTGAAGTGATGTGAACATTTAATTATGTCTTACAGTGTCTGTTATGACTCATTTGGGCCTTTGTCTTCTCTAAATAGTGCAATCACAGTCTTACTCTGGCAGAACACGTATACTGTATGACCCTATGCATTGCATTTATGTGTTCATGAATGTACAGCCCAGGGAACTTTATCATGCGTTTACTGTAGGCATAACACAAGGACTGTAATCAAATCTCTGTTTCCACTTAGCGCTTTAGCCATGTTCTTTTTTTGCTGCTGCTAGCAACAAACTTCAGATGAGGAAATCCCCAAGTGATGGTGACAACTGTAGATAGAGCTACCAGAGAAACTGTGCACGGTGAGCTGTGTAAGCTGAACCGTATTTTCTCCTCCCCTAAGAACTGGTAGGCCCCACGTAAGCTCTCTGTGTTTACTTTTGAAGATCCCACTCTTTACAAAGCAAAGGTGGGTCACAGATAGAGCTGATGTAGTTGAACGTAAAAGAGAAACATACCACATCATTATCCTTGTGATGTAAAAATCTAATTAGGAGAGATTAGTTTAATCTGTTAGAGCTGTCTCTGCATACCGTTGCAGGCAGCAAAAAAAATAACATTTACTTAAAATAACTTGAGTTTATCTCAAGACTAAAATGTCTGTTTGCTGAATAAGAGTTAAATTGTCTGGTTGCCTCAGAGATAGTAGCAGTGCTTAAGCACAAGCTGCAGCCTACTAGCAGCACTAGTTTCTCTGTTTTGCGGTGCCATTAGAGTGGACTTCCCTCTGCAGGTTCATAAAGCCCTTTGTTTCTTTGTTAAGATTGCAGCAGGGCTGTGATATGAACGCAGCCAAAAGAAATTAGACCAAGGCCACGTGTAAAAGATGAGGTTGCCACGTAATCCTTCCTGAAGAAAGCCAGCTTGAAGTCATTGGTTTAGGCAACAAATCTGTGCAGCAGCTTGAATGTCCTGAGATATTCGTGGGAAGGAAGCAGGGTGCTAAGTGCTGTGCTGTGCTGTCAGAGCTGCGGCATGGTCTGATGAAAACTTACGGATTATCAAATTCAGTGAAGCAGAGTTCCGTGGAGGATTCCCAAAGGTCTCCCAAGACCCCTGCGAGGGAGAAAGAAATGGGCAAATGCTGCCACAACCTTCTTCATTATTTTTTAAATAATGAAGGTTGGAGTAGTGATCAACTCCTACTTGGAAGAACAGCCCCAGTGAGGCAGCGAGGGATGTTATGATTATGCTCATACAGAGCCACTGCCTGACAAACGCTGGTGGCAGTCTTTGCTACATTGTCATCTGTTGAAAACCTTTAAAAATGAAAAATGCGTTTAAAAACAAACCAAACCCTTAGTGTTCATTCAGTGCTTTTTTGCTTCTGAGTCTGACCTTTAACAGATACTACCTGGAGATAATTAATCTTGGAGATGTGCAGTGAGTCATTTAATCCTAATATGTAACTGGATTTAGTAAATATTAGTTGAAGGACAAAGCTTGCTGAAAAGTTCTCTGAATGCATCTCTGGAGGAGTGAGCTAGAACACATACAACCAGGCTGTATTCAGCTTATTGTGTTTCTTTGAGAGCTTGCAGCTTGCTGACCTTTAAGAAGTTCTAGAAAACCTAACATTGAAGAAGTCTTGGATGAGAAGAATGGACTTCTTTCTCCTATAGTGGTGTTATGAAATGGTTACTTCTGTGTCTCTCTCTCTCTGTGCCTGTAGAGTGATGATCCGTGAAGAAATGCACTAAACTACCTTACCTGGCTATTTTTGCACATGCAGACACTAGAAGAACAAATTCCCATGCTTTTCACAAGGGAAGTGTGGCAGCAACAGCAAAAACATTCATTTTGTCATAGTCATGTGTGAAAATGGACTGGGTAAAAAAATATTTTTCTCTAGTTACTGCAGGTTTGATTTGTCTAGACAGCCCAGAAGAAATTCCTAATCTCTAGAACGTTGTCTCCTATAGAGAAAAATACTTGTGCCACCTTCATAAAACAAGTGGAGCTTAGAGAAAGTGTTGAGGTTCCTATGAACTAAGTGTTGAAGCAGTGGGAAAAGCTTGTATCTTCTCTAAGACTATAGCAGCAGACATACAGTTGAAGGAATCTGCTTATAAAGTTACTAAGGGCAGTGCTTAGATTAAACAATCTAAGAATTAATTAACACACGGCATTGTTCTTAACCTGGTAATGAAGTAGTCTAATATGTCAGTACCCCTGGAGCTCAGGGTCCTCAGCAGAAGCAGGAACATAGTGAAGGTATTGATTAATTTGATAAAATAGAAATACAATACCTGAAGAAATACACAGTTAAGAGAAATTCTTGATAGCTTTTATTAATAAGGTATAAACAGGGTAAGAGTACCCTTTGCTAACCACTATTTACAATCTGGAGAAAAGGAATGTTTTACTGAGCCTCCAGGATTAAGTCAGGGAAGAGCTATTGTTTGTTGCTGGCAGCCAGTCAAAATATGAAACCTACTCCACATGATGTGGATTTGTTTAACTCATTTTTAGGCCTCCCTGTTTACCTAACATGAAGTAAAATACAGAGCCATCTGATTCAGTCTATTACTGTCTTCTGCCTCATTTACTATCAGCTGAGAACTAAATGCCTAACTTAATTTCTAATGGCTTTTTGTAGTTCCAGCTGTAACACTAGAATGGCAAGGTTTTAAAAGCTGTCAGTATGTTTCCCTGTTGAAGGGCAAAAGCTAGAAAAAGAATGAAGAAAAAGCCCCTTTTTATGACTTTATTGTTTAAAGATATTTTTATGCCTTGCTTGTTTCTTTCTGATGTTCTCCTGAAGGTAGTAAGATAGGATTGAACTTTGAGAAATTAGTTTTTTTAAATACAAAAGTTGATTTATTTTTACTGATTTAAAATCAGTATTTAGCTTTGTTACATTGTGTAGTAAAACTGGGGATAATGATTGATGTAACTAATTGTTTCACTTGTCTTCTGTCAACAATACATATAATTTTTTCTGAACGTATGCAGCAAATCATTTTTGTATGTTATCGTACTAACAGCTAGGAAAAAAGGAAGAAAGCACAGAAGAAGTGCCATTTTTTTATTTTCCTATGGTTTGGGGATTTGTAAGAGTCTTCCCACGCTTCAGCAGTATGCTGCTGATGGAACCAAGTTATTTTTGTTGACCCTTACAGTCAGCCCCCGGAAGGGGAAATCAGTTCCTGCAAAAGGAAAATTAACAATCCAGAGATTTATGTATGCCATGGACATAAGTCACATCCTTTCAGCTTGTTATCTTCAGGCAGCAAATGCATGCCATTCTAAATGTTAACAAGCTTGATTTGCATGAGCTTCTTTTGAAAAGCTGAATGAACAGTTCTTAATGTGGCTTTTTTGTTTTTGTTGTTGTTTTCTGCTTTTAATATCTGTGTTAATAAACCTAACTTTTTTGGTAACTGAATTTCTTCTAGTGCCTGTGCTGTTCCTAACTGAAGTTGCCTCAAGCCATGGCTGATCTTGCGATCTGGATGCTGCTGCCTTTAAGAACGAAGGTAGCTGTACAGCATGACTAATCACTTCATCAGAAGTTCACGTACCTCCAGAGCCCATGTGGAGTTCTCAACGCATCGTTGCTAGGTACTATTTTTAGCATGGACCTACTCCGTAATTAAATTGCACTGTTTTGTTCTACTTAAATTAGTAGAGCTTGAATCTGGACGATAGTTCTATGTTAATCTGTTGAGTAATGCCTAGATAGGGAAGGATATTTCGGGACTGAAAATGACTTACTGCTTATTTATTCTGTCCTGCTACACAATCTGAGGTTTATCTCTCCACTGTCTTCTGATTGCACTATTGTAGTTCTTTTTTCCTACACTTCTGTTCCATGTTTACCTGTCTAATTTAGGTTTCTAAGCTGTATAAGGTTAAGACAATTAGTCTTAACAGACTTAAGACAAAGACAACAGTCGTAATTGTGAAAGTGTTCCATTTAGGAAAGCAAGCTTCTTTCCACTTAGCTCCCAATTAAGGTTTAATAAACAAGGCAGTCTGGGGAAATATAAATATGCGGTAAAATTAGAAATGTTTCTAAAATATGTCTGCAAAGCAAAATGAAATCTCTCTTCATGTTTTATATGTTGTTTGCACCTCAAGTATTAATGCTATGATTTAAATATCTTGGTTTAGGCTAAAAAGGAAAATGTTTTTATATTCTGATTTATTTAGCAGAATCTTAACCTTGGCAATCAGTCTAGTAATCACTGTTTTTCTTTCTTTCACTGATTCCTTTGCAATCTGTACATGTTAATTAGGTTGTCTATCATTAAGGAGTTACTTCTCTTATAAGGAATCTCTCTCCCGATCACTCTCAACAGCCTTAACTAGCAAGGTTTAATGTAGAAGGACAATCTGGATAACCTCACTTATGTCCCTTTTTCTTCCCAAGGTTATTAGTTCTGTCTTCTTTAATACTTAGATGCCAAGTCTTAGAAAAGTAGCTAAATTTTCTAGGGCAAATGTTAACAGCCATTTTATCTGGCAGTCCTAACCCCATTCATGACCTTGCACTGCAATTTTTCCTTGCTAACAGCAGTAGTGAAAGTTACAGGCTGGCGCAGGTATGTCATACGTTGTGAGCAATATGGGAACATGAGCTGACAGACTCTGTACTACTAGGGAATCTCTCAGTGAGACAGAAACAACATATTGGATAGTTCGGTAATGAGCCAAGAGGAAGAAGAGAGGCCAGACCATTGGTGGGGTACGTATTTTATGGCATTGACATGAAGGCTTGAATTTCCTTTCACAGCTGTTGCAGAAAGATTGCAGAGTGTCCACCTGGGGTTTAGAGGAAGGTGGGAGGAGCTAGAACAGAACTTTTCCTTTTCCTAGGCTTTTTCCTATTTTTCCAGCTGTAGGATTCATTCTTCGGAACACCAATAGGTTAGAGAGTCCTGGGTAATGTAAGGGTGTCAGAAAGCCACCTGACTGCCCGTAGTCAGCAGCTCTGTGAAGAGAACCTCAGTGGAAGCCCTTAAGGAGTTGCAGGCATGCCACACTAATGGCAACACCAAGCTGGTTGCTTCTGGAGCTGCCTGCAACTCAATATATATTTATAAACTTGTCTTTCCAAGGGAGAATGTTCTTATGAGCCATCAGTCTGTTCAGCTGCAGAACCTGCTGTCAGTAGTGAAACTGCCAAAATCTTGTCTGGAAGGTCAGCCTTTTTTCTTTTTTCTTTTTCTTTTTTTTTTTTTTTTTTCCTGGGATCTAAACCCTTCCAACAGTTAATTGCTCAGAAGTGCTCTGGATTGGGTAAACATCTGAAGAACTGGATGTGCTTCTTTTCAATTACTGAGGAAAAGAGGGAAACAAAGTCAATGTTACTGTCTAAATGTTAGCCTTTTCCATCACCCATGTATATGTAGGAATCAAATGGTCAATCTGAAACTTGATACAGATTTTCTTTCTCACTCTTCTGTATTCACGTGTTTGGTCTCAAAGTAAGACTTCAATTTTGTTCCCTCTGTTAAATGGTCAAAATAGGCCTCAAATCCCATCAGTGTGAAGCTGGATCTCCCAAAACAAAATTGTTGTCTGCTGCATGCCATTATGCCTGTTTAGGATCTTAATGCTCTCTGTACCATAAGGACCACTTTTCAGTGCAGTAGCATGGAATTGGTCAGAGTCACTCAAAGCAGTGGGTTTATTTTGTTCCCTTTAGATTTTATCCACTCAAGCTGGGAAGCTGTTGCAATCCAAAAGTGTACGTCTTCAAACCATCAAATGTTAGTCCATTTACACTTTACAACAGCAATTGCTTTTTATAGCTGGTCTCATTTCCTGTGTTGTTCTAGAACTCGAGTTATTACAGTTGATGAACTAACACTGAAAATTACATGAAACTCTTAACCTACAAAACATGGGAAATGATGCAGGTTTTGTCATCATCCACTTTGCATGGATTTTTTATTTTTTTTTCTGCAGAATTGATGTCTTGTTATTTGGTCCCCAGTAAGCAGCACAGACAATTCTAGCTAAGCTAGGTCTCAGATACCCTGCCCCAGTCTCTTCCATGTTCAGTGTGTCAGAAGAGATCTGCGTGGTTTTTAGGAACATTTTCCAGCAGGTGCCAGCCCCTCTAACCAGTGCTGTCTTCCTGCTGCCCATTGAGGTCTGAATTTGTTTTCAGATCTTCAAATGTGTACCTGAGAAGATTTTCTGAAATGGCCAAAGAGTTATTACTGATTTTTGTGTCAACTAATGTTGTGTTAACAGGTTAGGACAATATATTCTTACATGCTATCCAAGCCTTGCCTCTTAAAACAAAAGAACGTTTCCTCCACTTAGTAAGTTTTCTACAAATAAAATTCTAGACGAGCAGTGGCAAGAGAGACTCAACAAATCACCTAATCTGAGAGCAGTTTTGCCTGTGCAGTTCTTGATAGAGATTTGGGTAATATCCAACAAACAGAATCTGCTTCATCATTCTTATAATCAGAAAGTGCTTTCCAGTATTTAATTTACATCTCCTTCCCACTGACTCCCAGTTACTCATCAATCATGAAGAAACTAGTCTCTAATCCCATAAGGTAGCTATAAAGTAGGAAGTGTATACAGGAGCAAATTAAAAGGTTTCCTTTATTTTTGAATAGGTCCCTGTATGTGGAAGGTATCTATTTAGACTTAGGTGTCCAATTCTCTTTTTCTTTTTGAGGGTAAAAATTCACAGTGATTAAAATGAGGCATGAATCTAGAAAGCAGAGCATACAGTGGCTTAAATACTATTGTATCCCCTGTAAAGTGTCCTACAAGTCGCTGAATTTAAAAACCTGTACATCTGAGATCCTGTTTTTTTTATTATTTTTTTTTCTTTTGTTTTAAATGGCAACAAAATTAATCTGCCTTTTCAAAACCCATTCCAAGATGTGCTTATCCATATACATTTATAATGTCTAAATTGAAAGACTAATTCTGCCTTTATTATAAGTATTTTTTATGTAAAGTTATCCACTTGGAAATCCATGTTTTCTTGGAAAACAAAAAATTATTTTGAAAACACTGATTTAATCTGATAAAGCAGTTAATTGTTGCATCATTTCATTACTTGCAAGTCCAAGTTAATAGCTGGATTCAATGTTAGTGACGTTTTTTCACTTGAAAGAAATGCTTTTCCTCTCTCTTGCTTTTTGCTGATAAAATGTGTCACAGGAAACAGCCTCCAAACAAAGGAAAACCACAATTTTTCATGTGTGATAGTGTATCAAGTGCAAAATTACATGGTGCAGACAATGACAGGAACCAATCTCTACAATAACATAATCTTAAAATAAGAACAGAAAACAGTTTTGTTGGTCTGAGATCTTTTTAAATTGTCAGCTGAGAAATGTCAATGTATCCTTTGCCACAGGTTAGCTAGAAAAGTTGGTGCAGAAGAATGAACTTCCTTAGACAAATCAGACTTCTACTCTGGAAGAACTGGATTCTTCGGAAAAGACAAAAGGTAAAATATTAGTCTTTGGATTTCAGCTTTGGACCATGCAGTCCCCTGGATGAAATGACTGGAGATACATTTATCAGCATATAAAAATCACAAATTCCTGACAGAATCAAATGAGACTGGGATATTGTCTTGTGCAGTTTGCAAAGATATTTCTTGCAGACAGTGTTGCATTGTTTTTTTTGTTTGTTTTACAAATACTACAGCATACAAGGAGAAGAGCTGTGGGCGGTAATATTTTGTTACATTCATAGAAGAAGATCTGTTGTCAGGAAAATGTGGGCTCAGGGAAATTTGATTCCTAATTTTAGATTTGCTCCTTACACCCAGCTGCTTTTAGAAGTGAATCCAATTAAGGACCTAAAGCTCAATTAATTTTTTTTCTTTAGGTGCTTGAATATCATGATAAATAAAGTGAAAGTCAGATAAGCATTTGAAATCCTTTCAATCCTTCTAGATCTTATGATACTTAGTCATGGATTAGAGCAGATTTATCTATTAGTTTCTACTGTATTTTACCTTTTTTTTTCTTTTTTTTTTTTCCAAATTTTTTTGGTCAAAACCCCAAGACAGGGCCATGGTCATATGTTATACTGCGACTGCTTCGGTCAAGCTGTTTTTCATGGAAAGTTCCCTTTGAGCTCATATAGCGAAAGACCAACCATTTGAAACTAACATAATAAGGAGCTACAGTCAGGCAGCTGTGAGGCTGTAACGGTCATGCAGATGATTTTGTCTTGATAACAGACATCAACAGGATCAAACAGAATCAGGATAAATTGAAATGCTTGCCTATGCTGTCCTGATTTTTTCTGCGCCATAATTGTTTGAAAGTTGTAATAAATGTATCCAGAGTTGCTTGGAACCAGAGTTGCTTTGACTAGAACTTGGTCAAAACCAGACAGAAGGTACCTCCAACATTTCCAGCTATTTTGCTGACAGAGCTGAGACAGAGCAGAGCCCACTTTCGTGTCCACGCTCGGGATTGTTTGCTTGGTTTTGGCTAATAGGAAATAACAAAAGGGATGTTGCGTAAAAATGCACCAGGTGTCTTGTCCTCTTCCATAGCTCCTGGAGATCTTAGTTGTCAGAAATGACTCAAGCTAAAAGTTCCAGGATCAAAGAATTACCTGATTTTTTCCATAGATAAATTGAATATCCATTCTTTCGTAGCTTCTCTGCAGACTTTATCCCACAGTTTGCATTGCCAGCAAGAGCTAGTGCATACAACAGTGTCAGCTCATGATTTAATACAGTACGAAATTCACTGATCCACACTTGACCTAAATTACACCAAATATAAGGACTCCTTTAGCTAGCCTGCATTTACTGATTACCAAGGAGCTGTAATAGTTTGGTTCCCAAGTTCAGGGAATAAAAAGAAAGGAAGAAGGAGAGAAAGGAAGAAAGAGAGAGAGAGAGAAGAAGAAAGAGAGAGAAGAAAGAAAGAAAAAGTAAGTCCATCTTGGAATGTGTAATATGTATACTGAGAGAATTGAAAGCCTTTTTTAAAAAACTTTTTAGCAAATGGATCTGTGTCTTCAGTATTTTCAGTGTATGAAATATTGTTGATTTGAGCAAATATTTCCAGATATTTCACCCAAAGTTTTTGCTTGGATTTTAGGAATTCCCTTTTTTTCTTGTTGATATTTTTCTTTTAGAAGTTTCAAAAGTGCTAGCCTTGGGGTTTCCTGGTGTTGCCAAAGAAGGCCTTTTTGTGGTGATCATTCCTAGCTTTTAAGCACAGTGATTTAATCCACATCAGAGGAATATTTTCTCTACGCTGAAGGGTAAAACATTTTAAAACTGAGCCAGTAAAAATAATTTTATTTTTAAGTATATAAACCTACCTGCTTATTTGTTCACACAGAGAAACAAGGTAACCAAAACAAAAATCCCTAGTGTCAAAAGCAGATATAAAATATGTTTGGGGAAAATCAACTTGGTTTTTGGTAACCATCACGCAGTACCACAAATGGAGGCATATCCAATCTTTTACCTAAGTTCATTATTTACTCTCATTCACAAGAGGAAAGACTTCCTTACAGCTAGCAGATGATCCACAGCCAATTTAGACTTGTCGGATTTAGATGGTCTTATTGCTGATCTTGGTCCATTGCAAGTCCAAGTGGATATTACCTTTCTCTGTGTGCAGTGCTGGGATTTTGAGCTCTTTATCTTATGGTTCTGTGGTTTTATGGCCTGCTCTCTGATCCTTCCTAGTATGTTCTGAGATACCTTTGTATCCTCAGGAAAAGGCCTACAGGAAAATATCAGAGGGCTAACAGCATTTGGTCAGTCCTCATTGTACAGCACACTGAATGAAAGCTTCACTTGTACTTTAGCCTTCAATCCCATCCAAACTAGTTAGATCAGAGAGAAAGTAATACTGGATTGAACCTGAGGATTTTTTATTTCCTGGGAATGGAGCAAGAGCCAACATCTGAGCAATAACCCAGGTTAACTGCAGCAAAAATGACAACTCAGGAGTCTTCCCCAGTTCTTACCCCTTCGAGTTCATTTACACACAATGCTTATCCCAAACATCTTATTAAATTGTTGGCAGTGGGTGTTAATGGTCTGCCCTGTAGACACATCAGCTGCTGAGAAGGACCTGTAACACTGTATTCTCATCTGTGGAGGAGAAGAGCTGTACAGTGGGAGGTTTCCTATTCCAATAATTTTGTCATCTGCCCTTTGCTTCTAGCAAGATTTTGCCTGGCTTTAAAAATGAGGCATGCATAACTTCTTAGGTGATGGGACTTTTTTTTTTTTTTTTTTTTTTTTTTTTTTTTAACAAACCAGCCTTGAAACAAAGTGTGAAAGAGGAAACAGTTGCCTGTTGAAAAGCTTTGTATCCTTTTGCCATAATCTTAAACTCTGTTTAATTAAATCCAGTAAACAGAATTACAGTGGAAAAAGTAGGGCAGCTCCAAAAACCTGTTCTTAATTATTCTGTGCAGTATCTTTTACCCCGCATGGCTCAATCTGAAGAAAAAAGGGGAAAAAATTACATTCATATGTGACCCATGGTGTCTTTGGCTCTGCTGCTGTACACATAACTGTTACATATTAGGAGCCTGATGTGGAAGGCTGGAGTAAAAGAAGGGAGGCAGGGAGAGCTTTCCTTGAGCGTGTACTACATAGTACAACCCAGGTTGTGGAAAGAGTCTGTCCTGGCTCTTGTAGGGAGGAGAAAGAATGTGCCACGTGGCTGGGCACACACACACATTAAAAAAAAAAAAAAAAAAAAAAAAAAAAAAAAAGCCTGTGTCACAAGATCAAAGGACAATAGTTTCAAACCTCTGCCAAAACACACAGAGGCAGTAAAACTGAAACATGAGAGTGGAGGAAAGACTGAAAAAACAGGCAGGATGTTGCTCTGTGGTAAAGTAGTGGCCTTGATTTTCTGTCACGGCTAGCAGCTGATGTCTGTACTGCGTATTGAAAGACCTGGGCAATAAAGCAGCCTTGGATGGAGTCTTGCATGTTATTCAGTAAGAGGTTTGATCTTAATGTATGCATTTTTACTTGTATTAGAAAATTAATTATGTTGAAATGAGTGGTGACAAAAAGAGGCAAAAGTAAATGTACAAGAATGTAGGTTTATGATAAAGTCTTTACCTTCAGGTATGTATGTTACACTTTAGCCTGCTAATGAGCCCGACATTGCAAAAATGTGGATAAAATCCCTCTCTTTCTCTATTGCATCTAATCCTGTTTTTCTGTTTTGTTACAGCGTCATCCACTTGGTGTAAGAACTTAATTTATCTTTAACATTTGGTTTGAATGGATTTTTGCCTTTCGTTTTTCCAGCTTCGTCTTTTGGTGGAGCTTGTGTGGCCTCTGTCATTATTTCTTGTCCTTGTGTGGCTGAGGAAGGCTAATCCACTATATCACCAACATGAATGTAAGAACATTTGGCAAGTTTAATGCTCTGATTTGTGCTAGATAATGCCTAGAAGGTCTCAAGACAGAGATACTGATCTTGTATGCCAAGTATTTTCTAATGGCAAAAGGACAGACTTTGCAGTGAGTAGTTTAGTAGCCATGGATTATAAAACTTAGCAATGAGGGGGGGAAAAAACCTGTGAGCTATTTTGTGGTTGGACTTACTTGATGTCTCAAGGCTCTATCAAATTGTAGATTTCTATAATTCTGTTGCTGATAAATTGTCTCACTACTGAATAAAAATAAGTAAATAAATAGGCTAGGTCAGAACTAATTCCAGTAGAAAATAGCCATATTGCTTTTATCAGTGCCTTTAGATGATATAATGTGTGAACACTTAAAAATTTTCCAGTGGAAGTATGGACCTTAGTGAAGCAAATATGAATTTTACACAGTAGGCTTCTTTTCTTAGTAGGTAGTAAGCAGCTGACTGACTTGATGCAAACCAGAGACCTTAAACCACAGTTATACTGAAAGGCTGTAATGCTGATTATTGCTCCTCTTGTAATCCTGACTCTTTTTGTATTTATTACTGCTTGCACATACTGTAGCATGATAATCATCCTAGTTGTTTAGTGTGCAGACCAGATAATTACTTGACTGTAGAGATACCAGGTTTTGCTTATTTAGCTTGCACTGTTTATGAACGTGTTGCCTGGAAAAAAAAAAAAAAAAAAAAAAAAAAAAAAAAGAAAGTAGTTTTTTTTAAAGTATTCGGTATTCTAGTATTCTTCCATTTCTGTTGACCAAAAAAAAAAAAAAAGAAATCTGCTCTGCCACTTGTCTCACTGGAAACAGAATTAGTCCAGTGCTAATTACTTTCAAAAGTCCTATACAAACTATTCATAGTTTAGTAAAAAAGCTCACAATGCTATTCAGGTTCACACAAGCTGCATTAGAAAAGGCACCTAATCATTTATATTCTTTTGTTTCCATACTCCAGGTCACTTCCCAAACAAGGCAATGCCATCTGCAGGAACACTGCCATGGTTACATGGCATCTTCTGCAACATGCACAACCCTTGTTTCCGCAGCCCAACCCGTGGAGAGAGTCCAGGTGTTGTGTCCAACTACAACAACTCCATGTAAGCAGAGCTCTGTGTGCGAGATAGGGTTGCAGTAGCACAGGCCTGCTAGCTTGCCCTGGGCACCTGTTGAACCTGTTGTCACCTGCTGAGTGTTATGGGGAGAAAGAATGAAGCATCTTCAGCCTGCTCAGATTGGTCCCTCAGTATACTGGGGAGAGTTTATAGAATAGTTCTGTGATGTAAGCAAAAAGGGAAAGGTGAGGATTTAAGAAGACACCAGGGTGCAAGTACTGAAAGGCAAAAATTTTCAGATCTGGCAAGTCAGTTTCATTCCAACAGTAGTCAGCAACGTCAGAACGGATCTCATAACAGTAGGTCAGTGCCTTTTTTGAAAGAGTTCAGTTGTACTGGTCTCTAGGAAGCATGTATTCACATCATAAAATCCATCCTTTCTGTAGCCTACTGTTTGGTGACTGTGTCAAGACAAATCTTTTTGATGAGTCGGAAAACCCCTAAGCTTTCTTTTCTCATTACTTGAGTTGTTTCATCTGAATGAGGGATCTGATATAGGAGTAGCAAGGGGAAATCTGCACTGCTACTTCTTAAATAACACTTGTTTTGGCTATATATCTGTGAGACTTTAATCAGCACAGTAACCTTCAGATACTAAGCTTATTAACAAAAGAGAAGGATGGAAGATACCCGGACTGTTAGTGAAAAAGAGCTGTGGGAGTGCTTCATTGCATTCTTCGTTATAGCTGAGTCATGAAAGACAGCACAGTGGACAAAGACCCGTAGAGTGGACAATGACCTGTTAGAATAGCTATAAAAAATATTCCAAATCTCCCTTTACAGCTAATCCATTTTGGAGCATCCAGAGATTATACTTCAAGTATTGACAATGACAATGCCATCAGTGTTTAAATCCATATCTTGGAGTTAATTTAGCATTTCAACTTTGGTTCCTAGTGAACAGGGTTTAGAATAGTCACCTGGGCTTCTTCGTGGGTACAGTCAGTCATACAGTGAAGCTAAAGGGTTCCATTTTGTGTACATTCTGGCTTTTCTAGGTCACTGATTACAGAACGAGCTGTCCCTTTGTGAGTCAGAGTAAATTCAGTGCACTACAGAGGAAGCAAATACATTGTGTTTTCTGAAAGAATTTTGTCCTTCCTGTTTGCTGTTTCCTGTAAGCTCAAATAAGTCATGTGGGCAGAGATTTACCTTTCCATGTATGGAAAAACATAACCATTAAAGAAATACTGTGCTTCTTAACAGGTATTTGTTAAAATTCTATCTTCGTTTTACTGCAGAAGGAAAAGCCTGTGATGTTTCAATTCCTAGATGTTCTCGGCCTCCCATGCTGCTAATAAGATCTGTTTTTCATATTTGTTTATAAACACAGGACCTGACTGAATCCTTATTTGAAATGTGTGTCCAAACCCAGAACTGTAGGTGAACAGCTGCCTATGGTCAAGTCAGGCACTGTTGTTTTCAGCCCCCAATATAATTTTTTTCTGAAAGTACTTAAAAATCACTGTTACATTGGAGGGGACTGAGATGGAAGAGGGAGGAGGATTCCGTACCTTTCCATGTCAGTTACCCAGCTGAGCAGGGCTGCTTGTGCTCTGAATGCCCCAACCAAATGCCAGAGCAGATCCTGGGCCATAACCAGAGCAGATTTTCAGTACAACTGTGACATAAATGTTGGTTGGGGAAGGTCCTTTCCCCCCAGCAAGATCATCATGGCTAATGAAAGAGTAAGGGTATGAGACCAACCTTCTGCCACACCACTAGCCCTCTGAAGCCTTCTGTGGACTCCAAAATCTAACTGAATCCCACACCACCTGAAACTACCTTTTTACCACCAGAAAACTGAACCTTGAGTTTCAAGGCTAAGGACAAAATAAATAACTTTTTTCCTCATCCATAGCACAGAGAAAGTCAACCTCGCATTTTTTTGCCTTTTTTTTTTTTTCTTTATGTGAAAGGTTCTTAAGAGTCATGAGTCTTAAATTATTATTGGTTCACTACTTCTTCTTTCAGCCTTGCAAGAGTATATAAAGATGCTCAAGAGCTCTTATTGGAAGCCCCTGAAATCCATGACCTTGGCAGAGTCTGGGAAGAACTGATCATTATGACTCAGTTTATGGAAACAATGAGAACTAATCCTGAAAGAATTGCAGGTAATTGTTTTCTCTATATCCTTTAGACTATTGAATTTTTCCTTCTGAAAACTGACTAGTAGTTAACTATGCAGAGACTAACAACATAATGTATTTCACACCTGGCTGTTACTCTGCTTATTGTTAGAGAGGGTAACCTAAAATTCATTAACAGAAGGTGTAACAAACAGCTTTCATTTGAGAGAGGAGAGAGGCATTCAGATTCATTCTGCAAACAGGTTCCTTAAATAACAGTAGACAAAACTCAAACCACAAAAACAAGGAGACATCACCACCCAAAGTGAAACACGTGGATGAAGAGATTTCATTAATTGTTACTACAGTAGAGGCAACAGCAGTAAGAAAGCATCACTGGAAGATGCAGAGGAATGAAAAGCTAGGAACATGCCTGAATAAATATGAAGGGTATAACCCAGAGAAGAGCTTAGAGAGATTTTTATTTCAAGTATTAGCTGAAATAGGTTTGGAACAGTGAGGAAAGAAACACTTTGTTCCTGTTTTGATTATGTGTTTAGAGAGATTAGGTATTGCAAACTTATACAACTTGCAATTCTGTTTGCTTATAAACTCCATTAATTTTATGCAAAGTCATGTGCCAAACTCAAAACACTATCCTTGGAAAATATAGGGGATGGATCAACAATCATTTTCTTAATTTAATATTAGGGCTTTAAATACGTAATTTGAAAAGATACTCCTAAAACTAATGGCACAAAAATGGAATGACTTTGGGAATTGATCTGTCCCATTCTCAAATCCTTTTGCCACAGGAATAGTATTCTCATTAAAATGAAATATTGTCACCCAGCATATATTTTAATAAGATGTGTGTAAACCATCAGATACACATGCTCCACTATCGCATCAGAGGTTTCTAAGTAGAAGTAATAAAGGGTGTTTCGTTATAAATAACAGTGGGAAGATCAAAATGCAAACAACAAAAATCTGAGTATAATCTGAGATGTGTTTCTTACACAGCTATAGAAGCCAAACCCACCTGTATAGGGAAGAGGAAAAACATAAAGTGCAGTGCGTTTGTAGTATATTGCTCAGGGACAACACCCCATGGTTTGAGAAGTTGCCTTTGTATCCTGTATCAACTTCACTTACCAGCTGGGAAATAGAGCACGTTGCTCCCAACTCCTGTGAAATATAATGCTAATGCTGTTTCAGAATCTGTTATTTTGTAATATGTTTTGTTAAAAAAAAAAAGATTTTTGGAATCTCCTGTTTCATAAAGCAAAGTCACGAAATCAGTCCTGGAGATTAAGTCAAGAAATGTGAATTGCCACTTTCATCTATGCAGAAAAAGATTCTGTTGAATTAATTATATAAGGTCTGCATGTGTGGAACTTACTACTATTGCCTGTATGAAACAACCTTAACAGAATACCAGGGCTGCAAAGCTGAGCAAATTACCAAATGCTAGAATTAAAGCTGCTTCTCCTCCCAGTTTCTTAAACCAGATTCACCTCTTGAGTCCTCCTTCCTTGTCCCACTCCCCCCTTGCATTTGACAATATGTGTTCCTCCTCCACTGTGCCTGGGTGCCAGGAAGGGCGTCAGTGAAAATACAAGCAACAGGCACCTGGAGTTGTTTCAGTGTCTACTGCTGAAACAAATACATGGAGGAGCAATTGCAGAAGTTCTTCTCAGCCCCTGCAGCCCAGGGCAGAGTTAGCTTAATGCAGATGAGAATGTAAAAGTTAGTTGTTGGTCTTTAATAAGATTCTGCATAACTTGCACGAACAGAGACATTCAGCAGGAAATGAGTGCGTGTTTATGTGGAGATGTCCAAAGCTGCATTCCCCATGTCAATGTGATATATGTTGCTCCTATCAGTCTCAAATTCCTGTTCTAAAGGCTGCAGGAGCTACTGCTTTTCAAACATTCTTTGCATAAGTCTGATGGTGCTTGGTGAACTACCTTTAATTAAGGCTGTAGTATTTAACAGACAGGAGACATTTCACTTTCCAAGCCTTCACTTGGACCATGCTGAGGCAAAATTCATGCTGATAGGCTAAATGCAAAAACTATAGAATCAGATTAAATAGCTAAGGTTATCAAGAGCAAGCAATAAATTAGTATAAGTGTAAAGGGTTGGCCAAAGTTATTCACACAAGACGCAGCAGAAAGGACCCTCGTTCTAACAGCAGTAGCATACTTAAGTCCAAACATTTAAAATAAATCATCACCTCAGGAAAAAAAAAAAATCAGATACTTTCAAATGCCATCAGGGATGCTTTGAATATTCTCATTGCTCAAGTCCTACTCAGAAGGATCTTAGACAGATAAGATATGCAGAGTCAGAACAGTTGTCATTTTCTCATGATCATTCCCCAGCAAAAGATTAAAATCATGTTGAATTTCAAAAATAGTTTTGGACCCCATTAGTCACTACTAAGCATGTGAGTCAAAGCGCATAGTTTTTGCTGTTTTAAGCCAGTATTTGAGATGTTCCTTACCCTCCTTTGTCTAGCATTTCACTGATCCCCATACTCCTTTCTTCACCCAGGAAGAGGAATACGAATTCTAGACATTTTGAAAGATGGGGAGACTCTCACTTCCTTCTTGCTGGAAGATGCTGGTCTCCCAGATGTTGTTGTTTTCCAGCTTATTAATGCTCAAGTGCGCCCTGAACAGGTGGGTAGAGTGTAAAAGCTACCAAACTGTTATCTGTGCGGAACACAATCCCTTGAGTTGTATATGCAAAGTAGCTTCCGTGGGGACCTTGTGCCCAGAATTTCTGTTGCCTTAGAGGTTACATGCATTATATCCACCTTGATGTTTTTGTGAATTTGGAAGAAGAGGTGTTTGTTTTGTCTTAAAATAATAATAATAATAATGTTTTGAATATGTATTAAATAGAGGTGTTTGGTTTGATGCTGTGTTGCTCGTGAACTACAAAACAAACATCAAAAATGATACTGCCAAGCAATGCATCTGTCCTCATGATTAAAGACTTGGCTCAAAATCATAAGGCAGCTTGTACTGGGTCTGGCTGGGATGTTAACTTTCCCTGCAGCAGCCCATACAGTGCTGCGCTCTGCACTTGTAGCTAGAACAGCAGTGGTATCACACCAGTGTTGTGTCTGCTGCTGAGAAGTGGTGGCACAGCATCAGGGCTCTCTCTGACCCTCCTGGAGTTTGGGCAAAAAGTGAGAAAGAAACATCAGCAGGGCAGCTGACGTAAACCAACCAAAGGGATATTCCATACCATATGATGTCACACTCAGCAATAAAAGGTGGAAAAAGGAAGAAGAGTGGAGGGGTGGGCTCTCGGGGAAACGTCTGTCCTCCTCCCGAACACTGGCTACATGCGTTGAGGCCCTGCTTCAAGGACGTGGTCAAGCATCGCTCATTTGTGGGAAGTAGAGAGTAATTTCTTTCCTCTGCACTTCCACATAGCCTTTACTTGTTTTGTTTAGTTATTCCCTTTCCCCCTCCCTCTTCCCCTTTCTCTTTTTTCCCTTTAGTTGAATTGTTTAATTAATAATAATATTTCCTTAATAATATTTTTTTTCCTCTTTAATTAAATTATCCTTATCTCAACCCGTGAGTTGTTCTTTCCTTTACTTCTTCCCCTCCTCATCTGAGGAGGGGGAGTGAGAGAGCGGTTGTGGTGTTCAACTGCCTAGCCGGTAAAACCACCACACAGCTGTGCGTCTTTTTGGAACAGCAACCCTGCTGAATACCAGCAGAGAACTATTTTCAGGTTCTTGATTTATCATTTAAATTCTTTGCCCCAACATCAGCAAAGTAATATGTTGGCCTTATAGCACTGTCTCATGTGAATAGGTGGGAGTGGGAAAGTAGCCCTGATTTTTCAGATTCCAACTGAATAACAGACCTGCTCTGAAAATTCACAGTGAAAGCTGCAGGTCAAATCACTCCTGAAGCAGCTAAGTGGGAGACTGTGTTTGGCCAAGTCCAGGCTATTTGTGCATCTGCATGTACTGGTGTCTGCGAGCTGAGGGGAATGCTGTATTAATGGATGAATGTTGCTGAATCAGAACTCTGGAACGATTTCTGCATTGTGTTAGTGTGTGGGTAGAAGCGACTGAATAATTGACACTAAAAGTTGCAATTCCTCTTTTTCACCACCACATAAAACACAAATGCTAGAACTGTGTATGGCCAGAAAGAGGGAGGAGATTAATGAATTTCCATTCAGTTCCTTTTACGCACCACAGGTTCCAGCTGGAGTGACTTAATTGCCAGGTGACGTATCTGCTCTATTCTTGATAAGTACCAGGGGAGGTTCTCCCCTCTCCTCACTTTGTTATGAAGCAATACCACGAGATGATAGCAAAGGCAGTGTCAATTGATACATCCTACTTGTCTTCACACCTCTGTATCAGTTGAAATGGCAAAAAAAAAAAAAAAAAAAAAAAAAAAAAAAAAAGTTTCCTTGCTGTTCATGACAAGAAGAATTGTATAGAGATCCTTTGGGGCTTGCTTTTTCCCTTTTTCTCCCTACCCTCTTTGTCAGAAGTCTGCTGCACACAGAGGACTGTGTGCTGCTGTGTTAGGCTGCGTTAGCTCCCCAGTGGCCTTCATTCAGCTACTGTTGAAAACTCTTTGGCTGCTAGTGTATACAGGACTGGTGGTGTTTTCAACACCATCACTGAAAGTCTGATTGAGACCTGCTGGAAATGGTGTCTTTCTAGTGTATTCTCTGTGCAGGTGTAGAAAGAGATGTAGTTCTTTTGATGCTGGGAGTTAAAAGATTTGAACATGAGCTTCAGAGGAAGCCGAAGGAGACCTGGGATTAAATACCACTTTTTCTGTCCTCTGTGAAGTTTTCTTGTTAGCAGTAATTGCAGGGGTATGAGGTCTTCTCACAGGAGCTGGTTTACAGATATGAGGAAAGAAAGTGCTATGAATGCTTCCTCCAAGAGCAAACAAAGTAGAAAAACTGATTTCATAGTTCTCAAAAACGTAAGAGAATTATTTTCAATGGGAATTGAACTCTTGCTCTGCTGTGCGGGATAAGGCACAAAATTCCTATAGACCTTATTGACATGACCAGCCTAAGTAATTGCTTTTAGTTGGTTGAGCTAGAAATTGCAGGGCCATGACTGGAACACAGATCTGTGTTTGTCTGTAGCCTTAACCATAACAGCTCACCTCCAGTTCTTCTTGCTGCTCTGCCCTCTGTTTGCCTGTATATTGCTGCACATCCTCTCTCCCGGGCTGTGATGGAATAGAGCTGATTGACCTGAAAGCAGCTTGTTTACAAGAACCTGACTGTTGCCAACAGCTGGCTGCAGATCTAGGTCTGAGCCGCCTGGGAGTGCAGGAAATGACACACAGACCTGAGAGCTAAACTTGATCAAACAGGCAACTAGCTGAAAAATAATTTGGACTTAATTTCTTTAGCCAAACAGTGACACGTTGAATAAAAAAAAAAAAAAAAAAAAAAAAAAAAAAAAAAAAAGTCTTGAAGTTTTCCTCTGAGGACCTGCTTCTTTTGAGTCATTCTAAGATAAGGGTAAGAGACTGATGTTAAAACACAATAAGAAGTTCAAGAAAGATTGGCAACAGCCCACCCTACCGGAAAAATTGGAGGGGCGGAGGTTTGTTGTTTTGCTAATGCCATCTGTTCATGGAAATTCCTGAAATGCAGTTACAGTTTGTAAATAACCTGTCCTTTTTTCTGTGTTTAATCCTCCTCAAAGATGTTAATGTCACAGTTTTCTCATTTCACAAGTCAAAGCAAGGCTCCCAGGCTGCCTCCCTGTGCAGCTCAGTTGCATTACAGCCCACACTGGATGGTGAAGTCAGGCATGTGCAGCTAAAAAAGGCTCTTTGCACATGCACATCTCCAGAACTGTAGTGGCTGAGCACATAAGCAAGTTCCTTCACTGACAGCAGGTCAGTCAGATTCAAATCTTAGTTTGCAAGAGACATCAGTTGCATTTCCTCTCTTGCATTCTGTCTTTACACTAACTTGTGTTAGCAATGCAACATACGTGCCCTGTCTCTGTGTCACTCTCAGTGTGAGTTTTGATTTTGCTGTAAAGCAAATCTCACTTCCTCAGCAATATCTGTACTGGCAAATTCCCCATAGGTGAAATTGTACAGTGAAAAGGCACTAGCTAAGGCCACACTGGTAATTCGTCATTTAATTTTTGAAATTTCATAATCTAGTAAGTAAACTGTCATTGTTACTGAATACATTTACGTGCTTATTGTGCCACTTAAGGCAGAACAGCCCCTTGCAAAGAGAAAGCCTGTGCTTTCCAGGCTGCCTGGACTGATGGTTTAGACTGTGTGTATTCTCAAAGATCAAGCAATGGTGTAAAGGATGAGAAAACTGAGGGGTTAATTAGTTTAATTACTGCTGTGTGCTTAATTTTCAGGTATGTCCTGTTTTTTAAGTTGTGTTGTATGTTAGAACTCTTTGAGGATTTGTTACTCTACTTGTTCTTGGACTCCCCAGTGCAAATACAATAGAGACTGTGGCAATATGTGGGTACATCCATAGTGATGATAGGGACTGTACCTGTCAGATACTTTTACTAGAATTTCGTATCCCTTTTTTGCATCATTGTTCCTATACACAATCTGGGTGTAATTCAGCTGTATTTTTTGTAAAAATCAGCTCCAAACGCTGAAATTCAGAACAGTCATGATAGACAAAATACGCTCTTGTTGACCTCTCTTCACGTGATTTTCCACAGTCACCCTTGCAGTCTTGCTGGTAGCTTCTGACATCTGAAGCACTTAATGAATAACTTCTGAAGCCTGAATTCACTCTCCAAAGCAACTAAATTGATTTTATTTTAATTTCATTCATCTAGGTTTTTAAATACTTCTCTTTACAGGCACCATGAAGCAAGTCTCAGCTGCTAATTATAGGAGACTGGCAGATACAAAATTTTGATAATGTTCAGAATCACTTAGATAGCCTTGTTAATTTACTTAGGAAATAAATGTGCACCTGGTGTAGGCTTGCTATGTTTGTTTTGATCCAAATGTCTTGAGGACTGGAATACTCAGCAGATAATTTTTCTAAAGAAAGTTATATTTTATGCATATTTTGTCAATTTCTTTTTCTTTGCAGTTTTTAAAAGGCATCTAGCCTAACAATACAGTGTCAGTGCACAGTTCTCATTTGTCTGAATGTCCGTGTTTGTCTCAAACGTGGTAGGCATTTACAGTCATTATGGTATTGTGAACTTTTCTCCATGCAATTTGCACCAGCAAAGAGATGTACAGAGGATGGGAACAGCCTCTGAGCAATTTCCAGTGCTACTTTTTATTTTATTGTCATGTATTCTGTCCATTGTAAAGCAAGTAGAACTGAATCATAGACTTCCAAAAGTATTCCAAAAGTAATACGACAATACAAGTCCTAGGTAAATACATCAATTTCTCTGGAGTTACTCTGTATTTACACTGGTTTCAACTATAAACTAATATGCTCTCACTGGTTAAACGCTGAAGATAACTACTTTATTTTCTGTTCCATATTTATATTAGAAGCTGAAATAAGTAGGCTGGGTGCGGTTTAATGTAAAGTAGCTTTGTTGAGCCTGGCTGTATGCCTGTGCACAGTGACTATGAATAATGGCTGTGGGGAAGCACTGAAGTGGAAGAATCATAACTGAAATAAAATAGTGAGGGAAATCAAGCTTGAGCAAAGGCAATTGGAATTGTCTTTTTCCAGTTAGAACAGCTGACAGCTAAACTATAACCAGGAGAAACAAAAGTTATAGTGATGTGGCACATTTGATTGGTCCTGGGAAAATACTTTCAAACAAGTTAAAGCTTAACCATAAGGATGGCTTGCATGGCATGGCCTCAGGCATGCTTAGATGACAGAGAGAAAGCAAAGAAGACTCATAAGAACTTCTTCAATGGAAGGAAGAATCACTAGTGAGAAGAAAAACCTGTCTGAAGGTGAGGTGATCTAGCATAACATCAAGTGAAGGTGATTGAAGAGTTAGTGCTTCAGCTGACCACATCTTCCTGCCATTCAGGAAAATATTAGCAGATGCTGATACCATGATGTCTGTTGTTGATAAATCTCCAGTTGTTCCTGCATGGTTTGAAGGTTCAATAATAATAATAATTAAACATGATTTTTGGTTGCAGTTTGCCTATGGTGTACCCAACTTGACTCTGAAGGACATTGCTTGCAGTCAGATGCTCCTGGACCGCTTTATTATCTTCAGCAGCAGAAGAGGTCTCCCTGCTGTCCACAAGGCCATGTGTGCCCTCTCCCAGGAAAGCCTACAGAGAGTGGAAGATGCCTTGTATGCAAATGTTGATTTCTTTAAGCTATTTCAGCTGGTAAGTATTAACACAATCATCTTGCCATATGTGGTCATTTTTGGCTGATATTTCATTGTACTTCAAGAATTTTCTTTCTGATGCATCACCAGTATTTCGAGAGGCCTTTGTTTATTTTCCCCCACAAATGTGAAGTTATGGATATACAATTATTAACCTAACAGCAGGACCACTAGACAGTTTGGAGCATGCTTTGGAAGGTAACAGATGAAATTCACTTACAAGAGAACTAAAAGATTCAAATAAAATTTTAAAAAGTTTGTGGAATCTGGCCTTCCTAGTCTGTGTAACAGAACAGAGCTCAGGAAAACCTATCTGAACCTTGCTGAGAGATCTGAAATACTCCCATACAACCCATCCTGTATTTGCTCCATCCAGCATGGCGGGATTTTACTCTAAAGTCGAAGCCATGATGCAGCTTGAATTGGGATACCCATATGTGCCTTTTTGTTTGTTGAAACAAGTTGTACTGGTTTTCATTACTCTTTCTACAGAAGCTCTTCCTTCTGTTCATTTTCATTGCTCTTCTTTGTGCTGCTCATATTTCTACTGTGTCCTTGCCATGAATTAACTGCTACTGCAGCCAGAGTTCAGTATTTCCATGTACCATGGATATAGATAGATAGATAGATAGATAGATAGATAGATAGATATATGATGGCATAATGGTATTTTTTGTTCTTGCTCTGTTATTTTCCTAGTGTTTTCTAATATTCCATTTGTCTTCTGAACACGGAGCTGATGCTTTCAGAGAACTAACTAAAGACTCCAAGGTCTCTTTCCAGATGATAACCCTTCACTGTGTATGATGATGATGTTTTTTCCCCATGTTTGTGACTTTGCGTTTTGCAACACTGAATTTAATTTGCTGTTTTTCACCTTGTAAATAAATGTCATGAGATCATCACATTGACAGTTTGCTGTATCCAACAGGCAGCATGTATGGGGAGTTGCTGAAGTTAGAAAGCATTGATCAGACTTTCCTGCCACAGCAGGAAACATCACAGTTCATTTAACATGGATTTAATTCAGCTTTGAGTTACTCAGAACTGGGAACACAGGATGCCAGAAGCTTTAACTGACACACCAGCCAAATTACTGTTTGATGATTTTAGCATTGGCAGACAGACATTCATTGAGCCTGTGTGATTTTGCCAGTCCTGATAAGAATCTGTGGTGAGTTTCTGAAAGCTTCTGATTGTTTTCCATTTCTAAAAATATACACATATTTTCATATAACTGGTGCTTGCTGGAAGTAGAAGAGAGTCCTACAGTACTTCTCAGGTGAGTTTTCAGCACTGAAGGACTTCCTGTAAATATGCAAGCTGCACTGCCCAGCTTCAGGATTAAGCTGCTAATACCATGGTTTTGCTGCCATGTCAAATAAAATGGAAACAAGAGATTTGATGAAGCAGTTGTCTGTGTTTAAACAAAAATAGACCTGTGAGAAATAGGAACGTAAACCTGAAACTAAACACCAGAATTGTCAAAGATGCAGGTTTGTGGTCTGGTCTTTTCCTACGAGGTCTGTCTGCCAAGACTTCCCCTCAGTATTAGAAGCCTGTGTGTTGGAAGGGGTATCCACAGCCTAATTCCCAGTGATTTTAATATGTACCTAGCTGAAGAGGGAGGGTTTACCTTTTCATGATTCCTAGCAAAATGATACCTCATGTCTTCAAGATCCCAGGTTATTTTCTACCCTCTTACACCGTCAGTCCCTCTGTACTTTGTTGTCCTCAGGCTACAGTTGTAACCAACTACGTACCAGAATTTATTTTTGCAGAGCTCCTTTTGTGAGTAGGCCTCATTTTAGGATCGGCAGCTGACTGTGGATTCCAGAACTGGGCTTTCTGTTTTCCGAAGGAAACTCTTCAGTGTTCATTTGTTGTTGATTTTTTGTTTGTTTTGTTTTTGTTTTTGTTTGTTTGTTTGTTTTACAACACTATCTTTAATTCTAGTGAATGTGAAAATAGTTGGATAAACATTTTGGAGAAAGCTTTTGTTCCCCTCTATGCTAAGGGTCAATCCACATTCCTAACTAAATGCTCTGATATTTAGGTCAAACGTGTGCGTAGTTTGTATATAATCCCTGATGATCCTGTCTTTTGTGTGCTCCTAGTGAACATGAACTAACTTGAGTACAAACTCAGTCCTTTTAGAACATTCCTTTTAAGGACCTGGCTCATACAGAGTGCCTCCTGCAAGAAATAATACTTAGGAAAAAACACATGCAACTTTGCCCCTATTTTTCCTTCTTTTCCTCTAGCTACAGGAAAGAGGTTCTTGATTCCATATTTAGCCCAGGCTTTCTCTGGTTCATTTTGTGTTGTTTACAATATCATGCTCATAGTTTCAAAAAGGCCATGTTAGGACAAGTGCTCCAAGAATGCTGTATAATCTGTGCAGAAACTGGTTCCCTTCAAGTGAGAAAGGAAAAGTATATTTTGAAGCAGTACTTGTGTATACTTCCTGCCTCTACTGCAAGTGACAGATCAGAACATGCAAACATAACCTTTCCATAAAAACTCTTGCTGCTGTGATTCCAGGTGCCTACATAGTGCAGCTCTGTCTTTTGCTTTTTTAACTACCAACTGACTGAAAGAAATGGCAGGGAATAAGCAGGGTATACAGCTGCACAGTCTTGGGGAAATCTTTTTAGAGGCTTATCTAATAAATATTATGGTCTAGCTATTCAAAAATCCAGCTTTTTTTTTTTTTTTTTTTTTTTTTTTGTAATACTTGAGAAATAAATGCCTGTAAAAAGTGCTAACACCAAGTGCACGCATGATTCTTCAGAGAGTTGACAAAGAGGAATGCAATGATGCAAGCAAAGTAGTAAGTGGCAGCATGCCATGGTGTCACCTTTGGTTTCTTCAAGAGCCAGTGATAACTAAAGTGTTAACTTCTGGCAGAAAGGCCATTTGGTCAGCCTCCAGGAGGCTGGAGAAGCAGATCTGGTTTCTGGCAGATCTAACAGACCTTAAGAACCAGTCACCAAAATCAGGAGATCTCACAAGTACTACCAGGTATTTTACCTGCATGGCAAGCAGAGGCTTCAACAACACTTGTTAAATTCAGAAGTTAATAAGAATCACAACACTTGTTAAATTCAGAAGTTAATAAGAGTCTCTGCGTCTCACTGAAAGAATAGCCTCTGAGAAACAGCTTCTCATAAATCCCAGTTCCTGCATTGCTCCTATATTTTTGCACCTTTCAGTATCGTGGGCTTAGATAAGCAAAACATCCCAAGCTATACTTTCAATGGCCTGTGACTGTTTCAGCCTCATATTAGTAAGACAACTTACTCAGGCTGCTGTGAGAGTCTACACTTGGGTTATGGGTTTGTGGTCCCACAAATCTCACAAGACAGTGTTACAAATAATTCAAAGCATTTGAACTGAAGAGATGCTGTTTGGATTTTCTTCTCACTATATAAGCTGTTGTCATGCAGAAACTATCCAAAACTCATCTGTATTTTCTGATGTGTTCACAGCTTCCCACTGTGTTGGACAGAAACTCACCAGGTGTTGATCTGAGGTCTTGGGGAAGGGTGCTGTCTAATATCTCCCAAGCAGCACAAAAGGTAAGTGGTCTGCTAATAGATGGCATCACTTTTCTGAATAGTTTGTAGTTCCTTGTCCATTTTGTTCTTTTTATTTCCTATTATCTGCTTTATTAGAAAGAAAATAGAATTGTTTGGGAAGAGCTCAATCCTTAGAAATTCATTATTCTCTCATTACAAAATAAATGTGGGCACAAGCATTGGCAATTATGAAGCATTTGATTTCTTCAGAACAAACATGAGAGAACAAGAACTGAAAATTGTGCCTGTGACCAGCAGAGAGGAGATAAAAGGATGAGGTTCTAACTGCATCTAGACTGTACTAGTCTGTGCACTACTAGAGACCTCTCCAGATACTTTCTTCTTTTGAGGGCTGCAATTAACAAAGAAGTCTTGTTTTACTGCAGCTAGCCAGGAAGCCAAGCGTTCAGGACCTTTTCAGGGTTTTACAATCATTTGTACAAGATGGAAGAACTGAATCCTTAGGCCACTTGGTGAGCTCCATGTCTGATCTTTTCTGTGGCTACCCAGAAGGAGGTGGATCCAGAGTGCTTTCATTCAACTGGTATGAAGATAACAACTACAAGGCTTTCCTGGGGATTGACTCTACAAAGAAATCCAGTTATCTTTATGATAATACAACCAGTAAGTTTTTCCATCAAACTGTGACAGAGAGTGTAGACAAGTGAAGCTTATGTTAGAATACCACCATGGCTTTTATAGAGTAACATTTTAAAGTGGTTAATTTGGGAAATTAGGGACAGGTGAAATAGTTTTGCTCAAATGTACTTTTTAACCGAAAGCAAAGAACATCAGGAATTGAGAACTGACAGGAACACACATTAACTTTCAATATGAAGGCATAAGCATCATCATCATAATTAAAACACTCCCACTGCCTTATTTTCTAATATATGCTACTGATATCAGGACGAACTAGGTACTTCTGAAAAAGGTTCGGGAAACTATGGTGCATCATTCCTCGGTTTACTTATCTCCAAGACAAATTTATTTGGAAATCTCTTGATTGTTGGCCTGGAGTAATCTTTAAACTCTCCTTTTAAATAACACTTAATGTGATGTATGGTGGCTGGTTTTCTTTTCCTGCCTAAAAGTACATATATTTTGTTGCAATAATGTTCTACAGGTTAATTAAATCTTACATAGAAATTAACTCCATTTATAACTTTAAAATGTTTTTGCTTTGATTTCTTCACTTACCTTCTTGCTATTGTAAGAGAAATGTTTTTCTTTTCTACCATTCGCTATTTTATATCCTTATTATGTCCTTTTTATTTGCTGTTTAGTTTTTCTCTACATTGAGACCATCAGCAATTTTTTTAATGCTAACATTCTTATCATAGCTGATACTAGATTTGTCTGTCCCTTCTGCCATGATGGGTATATTTGTGTGCTTACGGAGTACGGGTGAGCACTTTGCCTGTGAAGGGAATCGTAAATTTCACTTTTTGTGTTGTACTTGGCTCTACGTATGTCTGAACCTCCAGGAGACCTGGAGAAGGCCCGGTACTCCCCTTTCTTTATCCAGGGAACAAAATAGTTGAATACTTTACAACTAATTAATCCATGGTAAGATAGAAATGCTTACATTGAAATGCTTAGTTCTAAGTTATTGCAGAATCAAGTTCTCAACCCTTCCAGAGAGTTTGAACTCTAAAATCTACTACAGCCTTTTCCATCTTTTCAGACATACTTCTACGTTGCAAAATGTGCTTAACCCATTCAGACTGAAAATGCTTTAAATGGTCCATGTCATTAGTAAAAAGCCCTGCAGGATGTTACGTGTGGTAAGATTTAAGGAGGGTTACTTAAGGATTTATCTGTCTTTCTGTCTTTAGCACCCTTTTGTAACGCATTGATCCAGAATTTGGAATCAAACCCTTTAACCAAAATAGCCTGGAGTGCTGCAAAGCCCCTGCTGATGGGAAAAATTCTCTTTGCTCCTGATTCACCATCTGTACGGCAAATCCTAAAAAACGTAAGAAATTCTGAAATATAAATGCGTGTATTTCTGAAAAAAAAAATGCATTCTAAGAAACATCCTTTGAAAAACATCAACCCACCTTTGTCAAACTGATCAGATTTTCTCATTAGAAGTCCTGCTCTGGTGATCATCAGAGGAGGGATAGTTGGTCTTCATTTACAGAAACAGGAGACAGATCTTCACTAATTCATCCCGCCTTGGTCCACACTACAAGCTTTTTCTAGCTCAAGTAGCATTTTTGTTGGCATGTTCCCACATTTACACTAGCAAAAATAGGAATGTTCATACATATTTTACAGACGTAGGAACATTAGCAGCTCTGTGCCAGGAAGAATTTTAATGGTGCTGCTATGAGGTTTGGATAGAGTCATGGAGACCTGACACTGAGAGATTACAAACCAATAGCAACATTGTGGTTTAGTAATACATACATTGAAAGAATAAATATTTTTGACTTCATGAATTAGGATGCTGAAATAATAGCAGAAATATGACATCTTATACACTATCTCAAAACTGTTGCATATGTGGTGCAAAGGAAAGAAAGCCAGAAAAGAGACAAAATGCCAAAAAGTTGCTTGGGGTTCTCTGAAAACTTCTTGGCCTGAAAACACTTTCTCAGTGTTCAATTGCAGTTTCATCTTCCTTTCTGGAAATGAACTCTATTGAACTGTCTTGAGACTAGATGTTGAGAGTAAGTGAATGGACAGTGTTAAGGTAGGTAAAACCCAGGTCATATGTGAGTTTGATTTAACTGCTTAGATTCATTTCACCCAACTTTAGGCATTCTTTAGGGCAGGCTTCATCTACAGTCAGTGGAAGGAAATAATCAAGGGAAAGAAGAGAGGAGGAAATCATTCTACCTAAAACCTGAGTAGTTAAATGAATTGAAGTTAACTGGGGCTAATGTGGGCTCTTGTTTTTCTCATTACACAAATGAAAGAATTTTATCCAAAATGACTTTGATCCCAGTTGGATTTTAAGAGTTTCTTTTTTGAGGAATATTAATAGTTCTGGCATTTAAGCAAGTTTATTAAGTACTGAAGGTAAAAACTACAACATCCATGTTACACGTTTCACTGTCACTGAATGCTTGGATTATAAATTCTGTGCGTTTGTCTCTCTAGCATTCTAAACGTTCTTTCCGGTTGTTTTGTTCCCCAGGCAAACACCACTTTTGAGGAACTTGAACGCCTCAGACTGTTGACCAAAGCTTGGGAAGAAGTAGGACCTCAGTTGTGGTACTTCTTTCAAAACAGCCTGCAAATGAATATGATCCGTGTATGTTATAACCTAGCAGAGAGCCTCAGTAAGAGCGGCCTTTCACCATCCTATACTTTAATTAAGAAGCTAATTATTTTTGAAGGTTTGGCTGGAAGCACAGCCTTTGCAGCAAGGAATTTGTAGCCTTTAAAGTTGTTGGACTGGTTACTGAGCTTGTTTTGAAGGATAGTCTTATATGCATTTCAGAGAGTTTGTGACAGAACCTCAGATCTAGACACTCTCTCCAGTCTGCTAATGATTTCTTAATAAAGACAGCAGTCGCCACTTGGCCTCTGCAAAATGTCCTGCAAGAACAGCAGAAGAACCAACTTGATTTTCTAGGGTTCTACATAGACAAAGAAGGCAGTAGAACCATGTTTTTTTTTCTGAACCCAGCAATTTATTGACTTAGGAAATTACTTAGTTCCTCTTCCCTTATGTCTGACTCTGGATACAAGTATTGTTTGTAGTTGGAGTTTTTATAGAAGTCCATACTGGAGATAACATTTGTTTTTCCAACTTATTTCTTTTAAATTAGACATTTATTACATTTATCCTCTTGCTTATGTGAAAAAATATGCAATAAATAGTCAAGGATAAATTTCTTTTCATTTAATCTTCAATTCTCACCTCCTGTTCAGCTGTGCCATCACCCATCTATAAAATTCCTTCCTTAACATACCCGTTTGTACTGCTTCGTAGCTCAGAAAGAGCTGTGGAAATGGAAACCTTTCTGGCTAAAACAAGGCATGTGAAGAGAATAATTGTAGTGAAGCTGTTCTGATGTATTTCCACAGGACTCTTTGAAGCATCCCACAGTGAGGGACTTCTTGAACAGACGGATGGGTGCTGAAGGCTTAACTGCTGAACACATTATCAACTTTCTCCACAATGGGTCTCCGGGGACCAGGGAAAAGGGAATGGTGGACTTTGACTGGCGGAACATCTTCAGTGTTGTAGACCAAGCTCTGCATTTGCTCAATCAGTATCTGGAGGTAAGGTCAGCCCTTCCACTGCTGGGAATCATTCTAGAGAATATCCTGAAGCACAGTAGGCAGTAGGTAGGGTCTGTGGCAACAGGCAAGAAAGTTAAAAGTATAAGGCATCTTCATTTTTTTCAAATTTCATCTCAATACTAACATCTTGAGAGTCATCACGCAACATTTGCAGGGCGACCAAGCGATCAGGCCCAGTCTGCATGGGTTTATGACGGGCAGGTCCTGCTTTACTAACCTCATCTCCTTTTATGACAAAGTGACACACTGGGTGGACAAAGGAAAGGCTGTGGATGTGGTCTGCCTTGACTTCAGTAAGGCTTTTGACACTGTTTCCCACAGCATTCTCCTCAAGAAACTGGCTGCTCATGGCTTGGACTGGCGTATGCTTCATTGGGTTAAAAACTGGCTGGGTAGCCAGGCCCAAAGAGTCATGGTGAATGGAGTTAAATCCAGTTGGAGGCCGGTCACTAGTGGCATCCCCCAGGGCTCAGTACTGGGGCCAGTTCTCTTTACTATCTTTATCGATGATCTGCATGAGGGGATTGAGTGCACCCTCAGGAGGTTTGCAGATGACACCAAGTTAGGTGTGTGTGTCGATCTGCTCGAGGGTAGGAAGGCTCTGCAGGAGGATCTGGAGAGGCTGGACCGATGGGCCGAGGCCAACAGTATGAAGTTCAACAAGGCCAAGTGCCGGGTCCTGCACCTGGGGCCCAACAACCCCAAACAGAGCTACAGGCTGGGAGATGTGTGGTTAGAAAGCTGCCTGGCAGAGAAGGACCTGGGAGTAGTGGTTGATAGTCGGCTGAATATGAGCCAGCAGTGTGCTCAGGCGGCCAAGAAGGCCAGCAGCATCCTGGCTTGTATAAGAAACAGCGTGGCCAGCAGGTCCAGGGAAGTGATTGTCCCCCTGTACTCGGCTCTGGTGAGGCCGCACCTCAAGTACTGCGTTCGGTTTTGGGCCCCTCACTACAAGAAGGACATGGAGGTGCTTGAGCGAGTCCAGAGAAGGGCAATGAGGCTGGTGAGGAGTCTGGAGAAGTCTTATGAGGAGCAGCTGAGGGAGCTGGGGTTGTTCAGCCTGGAGAAGAGGAGGCTCAGGGGCGACCTTATTGCACTCTACAGGTACCTGTAAGGAGGCTGTAGCGAGGTGGGGGTTGGTCTATTCTCCCACGTGCCTGGTGACAGGAGGAGGGGAAATGGGCTAAAGTTGTGCCAGGGGAGGTTTCGGTTGGATATTAGGAAGAACTTCTTTACTGGAAGGGTTGTTTCGCATTGGAGTGGGCTGCCCAGGGAAGTGGTTGAGTCACCATCCCTGGAGGTCTTTAAAAGACATTTAGATGTAGAGCTTAGGGATATGGTTTAGTGGAGAACTTCTTAGCGTTAGGTCAGAGGTTGTACTCGGTGATCTCGGAGCTCTCTTCCAACCTAGATGATTCTGTGATGCTGTGAAAATAATACAGTAGAACAAGAACATAAATATTTCTTATTCTGAAAAAGCTTAAAGTTGACAATTCCTAAATCGTATCATATCATAGAATGGCTCAGGTCAGAAGGGGCCTTAAATATCATCTAGTTCCTACCCCCCTACCACGGGCAGGGACACCTCCCACTAGATCTGGTTGCCCAGGGCCTCATCCAACTTAGTCTCAAACTCCTCCAGGGATGGGGCATCCACAGCCTCTCTGGGCAACCTGTTCCAGTGCTTCACCACCCTCTTCCTGCTACCTCTCACATTCAAAATGTTGATTGAACGTCTGAACACATTTTGATACTAAGAAGCAGAAAGTGAATTTTTCCTCAAAGAAAAAATACGTTTTTTTTTTTTATATATATATATTTACTAACTGACAGGCCACTAATTTCAAAATGACCATCATCAGAGAAACTAATATTTTGTTGGAAATTTCAATGTCAGGATTTCAAACACCTGATCAAAAATACATCAAAACCAATAGGGCACTTCCCCTTGTTCTGTAGCCACTTCTGACAAGATGTCTCTCTCCTACCTGGAATATGTGCACCCATTTTCTAGGAGTGCTGTGTTTCTACTGGGGCTCTCTGAAGATTTTTGAAAGTCACGGTGCAGAAAGTGACATGAAGTTTAAGTATGTAAATAAGAAATGCTAAAAATGTAGATGAAAATATAAAGCCATTCAAAAAATACTTTGGAAGATACTGTTTATGAGGTTATTCTGGCATGAATGATCTAACTTACTGATAAGTTCATCAGACAAAGATCAATATGTACAGTACAAAAAAAGATTTTATTTTTAGAGGGCTAGACAAAGCACTACATCCATTTCTTCCCAGAGCCAGGTAAGTGACACATCTTACATCTTTCTGACTGCAGGTAAAGATGTGTTGGGAACTGGACCTGATATGGTCTGGATTCCTGATGAGTTAGATAAATGAAATGCTGCCTCTTCTTCATAAATTTACAAGCCCGGACAAAACTAGCGGGTCCTGCAGTGCTGCAGATTAACTCTGAGAGTTTAAAAAACCATTGCATTTGGCAGTAGTATTAATACTTGTGGACTCTGTATTTAGCACTTCCCACCTGAGGTTCATAGTCTTAACAGAGATTAATTATATTATACAGCATCTCTGAAATAAGAGTATATAGTTATTTAATGGTTGAATAAACTGAGCCTAAAGTTTACAGAGAAAATTGGTGCTAATTGTAGGCAACAGGAGCAAGCTTAGCTCTCCTGATTTTGGTCCAGTTCAGAATAAAAGACTATCCATCCTCTGCCAGAAGGCAGAAACTGAAGGTTTATCTGCCTTCTTACAGCTATTACAACAGGGAGCAGTAAGAGTTATGCACAAAGCTCTGCTAATTCTGATGATGTTTTGTATGACGTTAGCAGAATTATTTCTTACTCAAGCTGGGTGAAATATGTTGCTTTGCTGCAGGTCAGTGGTGGAACATGACCAATATCAGGGCAGTTGTTATACCTGGTAATAGATCTTAGCGTCCTAAAGTTCTTTGTAATAAGTTAATTCTTTTAAGTCTGCTGTTTACACTGAGTTGCTAGCATTTGAGAATGTTTTCACACTATGCCAAGCACAATGGGAACAAACAGCTCCTTTTCAAGGACACCCTACTCCTCACCTACAATGAAGGAGGTGTGCTGCCAGCAGCTGTCTTTGGAGACTCAAGATTTCTGTGGTGCAGCTGAGAATCACACAAGTTATGAAGTAGCTGCTTATCCTCACCACACCAAGAATTCCTGTTACTCCCTTTGATTACCTTAGACCACGGAGTAGCTAAACCTGAACACCTCTTTATACTTAGGTCTATTTTCCTATTCCACCCCTCTTCTTGGTACTTTAGTTTTGGTTTTGTGATCTTTATTGGGCCACTTTTAATTGCTAAATAATTACTGGGAGAAGATGTGAAATAAATTTCAGTAAGTGGGAGATGACTTAATTTTGACATAGCAATATTTCTGAAGGCATGAGCTGTGTTACAATTCACCGAGAAAAAAGCCTAGGTAGAGCATACAGCATTTGTTTTGAATGCAATTAATGTTAAGGGAAAGAATTCTAGTTTTTGGCTAGTAGACTATAATATAAAATCTCTTTTCACTTCCATACAGGCTCAATTATTGCAACATTGGTGTGTTAGCCTGTGTTCTTATACAGGCTTTGGTTTCCTTCTGCTCTCAAGGAAAACCATAAGCACTTGTGATTCCTCTTTTGAATCCTTGCTACATCCTTTACTGGACACCTGGGTAAAGCCTGTACTGTTCCTCAGCATAGTCGAGACACTGTGCATTCTGCAGTGGAATTCTAGACAAGATCACTTGTCTGTCATAACTTTGCCAGTGCTGTTTCCACAGATTCCCCTGCAGAACTACATGCATTCTCCTGCAGCTGGTAAAAGTCCCTTGAACAGAATTCCAGGCCACCTCATCACAAAGAAATAGCTAATAGCCCATCAGACACTGCAAAGACATAGTAATGACAATACGAAGACAAAGTCACATGGCAGGATTAACAGAAATGAGTACCAGAACTCAGTTAAATATGTGGGATACACGTATTAAAAACAAACAAACAAACAAACATAAAAACCCCACCACCAACAACAAAAACTGTAGACACCAGTCAAATTTGAATTTTTCTCTGCAATACAAACCAGAAAGTTTTTTTTTGCCTTATTTTGCTTTCTGATAGGAAATTCTATGCAGTTCAATCCTATAAAGCAAACTAGGAGAATCAACATTTACGAAATAGGATGCTGTGTCACAAAGCTACAAAACAATTTTGTCAACTTAAGCATTGTTTTGTTCTTTTGCCAGTTTAAATAGATATTTCGATTATAGATACCATTAAACAGTGATACTTCCAAACAATGAAGTATGTTTTATCACAGAGAAGGGTTAAACAAAGGAGGCTTTAAGACGTCTGTTAAATAACAAGTTGCCTTTATGAGCCCTTTGGTGTAGAATAATTTCTGGTTATTGACCTGCACGAGGTGATCAAGAAGATAAGATCAAATAAGCTAGCGTCATGGCGTTTTATGAAGGAAGACAATTGAATATGTATCTTCTCAGTCCATTAGGGAGTTAAGTACTCCTACTCTCTGATAATGTCTTGCTGATTCTGAAGGGAAGAAGATGAAGATACAAACCTAAGCCTGCAATTTTACAGATAAACAATGATGGAATTTGTAGAGTTTACAATCTTTCTTCACACAGTTTTACTGCCAGTTTGAGATGAAGAGACTCCCTTTTGATGCTAAATCTAATTATTTTTTCTGAATTTTCTTGTACACCCTTTCAGTGAAATGGCAAATACTTCAGATATGAGCCTATCTTCCTCTTTTGTTGTTAGACACTGATGTTTGCTTTAATGCATATCTCTTGCTAACTTACTCCAGTGCAATACTGTGAATACTGTAGGGCAATTGTTCTCTTTGTGATTATTTGTAGTGCTTGATCTTGGATAAATTTGAAGGTTATCGTGATGAAACCCAGCTGACTCATCAAGCCCTTCACCTGCTAGAGGAAAACAAATTCTGGGCTGGTGTGGTTTTTCCAGATATAGAGCCTATAGCAAGCAGTCTTCCACCACATGTGAAATACAAGATCCGGATGGACATAGATGCAGTGGAGAAAACAAACAAAATCAAAGACAGGTAGGTGATGGTTCCTTCTCAGTTCTTGCCTGTCATCTCTTGAGTTTGAGATGGATATGTGGCAGAGGAAATGGCTCTACTCAAACTCTGTTCAGTAACCTGCCCCAAGTTTTCAGTTGGCTCTGTTACTGGGAGAGGTGAACGAGGAGGTCCCACACAGGTTGTGACCCAGCTCTCCTCTTCCTGGCCAGCAGAATTTCTCTGCTGTTTCTCCTCAAGTTCCCCTTCATGTGGACTCACTTCTTAAAGGGTTAACAAAAATGATTTCTCAGGGCTGTCTACATAAAGGAATATAACAGTGAATATAATAGTGTCTGGTGGTTGCAACCCAGCTGTTCCAGTTCAATCTCCAAGGATACTATATTACAAATACAGATATTTCTATTCTAGAACAATTACTCTGATACACAATTCATGTATACACATTTTTGGCCAAAACTGCTATTCTGTGTAAATGTAGAAAAAAATTTTTAAGGAAACAGAAGAACCTTCCAGGTCATAAACTGTCTCAAGCAAGTCAAGCAGACTATTGGTCTGACAGACCAAAATCTGGAAGGGGCTACTCCAGGCAGTGCCCATACACTTTCGGTTGTTAAGATATTTTTTTTTTCTTAAAGTCACTGTTTACCCAAATGATTTCCATGTGAATTTTCTTTTTAGGTACTGGGATCCTGGTCCAAGAGCTGATCCCGTGGATGATTTACGTTATATATGGGGAGGCTTTGCGTATCTCCAAGACATGATTGAGCATGGGATTATAAAGACACAGACCAACACTGAAGTGCCAATAGGAATTTATCTGCAGCAAATGCCATATCCATGTTTTGTGGATGATGTGTGAGTAAGAGTAGTTAATTTTTTAAATTCTGATTAATACTTGTTTTTATCTAACTCTAGCCCTGAGCTTCATCCTCTAACATAGTACCAGTACTGGTAGGAAAACTGAACACAAAGCACTAACCTGTGTGATAACCAAGACTGCCTTCTTCAGTTAGCCGTGTGGAACCCACAGAAGTATTGTAAGGCTATTTCCCCTAATTATATCTCTAAAACTCTAAAACCTACCTTTATTTATATCAAAAGTACTGTTTCTTCAAGAAAAATGGAACAAACACTGCTTGTCCCAGTGGAATGGGTGCCTCTCTTTCTGTTATTGTATGTTCTGAAGAATCCAACAACCCAGTCTCTTCAAGTGTATCACCAAACCCTAACTCTAGACTTATTCATATCTAGATATAACAATACCCACAGCAGTCATTTTTGTTCCTGGAAGGTATCCAGCTTTCTACAGGCCTTGCAAAATCTCAAGACCCTTCAGGCTCTTGAAACTTGTTCTTTCCAGAATCCTAACCACATCTGTAAATATTATCCCATTTATAACTAAGTCACAAGTACCTGCAGTAAAGCTGGTTGTATGGCATTGGTTTCTGTTAACATCAGTCCTTTTCCTTTCCTTGCAAGTGCTGCAGTTTTCAGCAATTATGTGATCTTACCAAACCTCCTTTTTCCCTAATTCCCATCCATGGATTTTTGTTGAGATTGACTGGTTTTGTCTTAAATCTCACATAACTCCAGTGAAGGATTCCAAGAATTTCTTTCCTTGGTGAAGAACAGAATAAAAAAGCTAAAGGAGAAAGAAATTTGTTGCTCTGTAATAAAAGAAAGAGGGAGGGCAGGGGAGGCATGGGGAGGGAGAAGAAGAGAGAAAGAGCACCTCCTGGCCGTGGAGATTTCATGACTACGTGGGCCTTTGAGCGTCTGTGGTTGCTATGACCTTCGTTAGCACTGCCTCAACCAGCACATGTGCTCCACACTTTATGAAGTGGTGCCACTTCTGCATTCACAGTGTGCCTGTTCCAATGCTGCAGTCTGTGCTGCTGCAACTGTCTTGGTATAAATTTCACTTAAGGAAAAAAAAATAAAAGGTTATAGAAATCATTACACAGTTCTGTCAGTATGTTCCGTGCAGGCAAATGCTTCAGATAAATGCAGACTGCAGACACATGATTTAACCTGTCATTACCTGTTAGCCTGACAAAAAGTTGCCCTGGCAATCCTGCTGTTTATGTCTTCCCCACTGTGAATACTGTAGGACAGAAACCTCACATATGTAAAAGTTCTCTGATGCTTGCAGCAGCCATACTTATTTTAGGTCTGATATCCAGTGAAGCTCTCTGCAGAGAGCCTACTTAAGCGAAGCAAATACATCCTCACAGTGAGCATGTATGCTGCACTGTGCATGGTCTAGTGCTGGGTTGCATGGGTCCACCAACTGGGAAAACCTGGTGTGCCCAAGGCCATTCCACAAAAACAGGGCTTTATTTCAGGAGGTGAAGTTGCTCTTCAGGAACTGTTGGTGAAAAAAGTGACAATTTTCCATTTGTTTAGACCATGAAGTAGCTATGATAATATATGGCAAAAATGTAGTTCTGTAGAGCTCAGTTTTAGAAATATGAAAGAATTTTGCTTCTTTTAATTTTTAGCAGCTCTAAGCTCTTGGCCTTTAAGGCCAATCAAGTCCACTTGGGCTTCAAGGTAATTTCATTGAAAAATTGCAATTCCAGATTAGTAGAAAATATTTTCTGCTTTTTCACCCAAAAATCTTTTCTTTGCCCTGAGAACACGCTTGTGGCAGTGCTTTACCAAAGGAGCATATGCAAGGGCTGAGCAGCAATAGAAGCTGGGGGGAAGGATGGAGGAAGGGAGCAGCGCCTTCATTGTCTGGAGGAACACACACAGCAGCCTGTCCCAACACTGGTGTGGAAGTGGCACTGTGTGAGACAGTCCCAACGTATTTTCCAAGTCATGATTTCGATTAATTTTGGCAGCCTTGCTGGCAGCACCTGATGCCTTTAATGCTTAATGTATTTCACTCTTTTCCAGTGATTCCTGGGAGCACAAAAAGACAGCGACACTCCCAAATTGTTCATATTAGCATATGTCTTAAAGTATTTTTTGTGCACTGTAGTAAAAGCATTGTGGCAATTCACTGTGAAGAGTGATGTATTTTTGTGCCCCACTGCATGTTCTATAGCTTCTAGCATCTCTTAGGACCTCTTTGTAAAACAGAAAGGACATTTATCTATCTCATGGAAGTGAAGCAACAATTTATACGCTAGTACTTAGGTTGCTTGTGAAGTTCACTAGTAACATATTATTAAAGTTTAGACTGAGAATTTCCAGTCCCATGTTTAACGAATGCATTCTTCCTCACTCCTGATCCTTTTCATTCTTGCTTTTTATCTTAATATTTCTCTGTTTTACCTAAATTTCATTCATCCTCTCTTCTTGCTTTGGTAGCTTTATGATCACCTTAAACCGCTCCTTTCCCATCTTCATGGTGCTAGCTTGGATATATTCTGTTTCCATGACTGTGAAAAGTATAGTGCTGGAGAAGGAAATGCGTCTGAAGGAGGCGATGAAGAACAGGGGCATCACCAATGGGGTGATTTGGTGCACTTGGTTCCTAGACAGCTTCATCATGATGGCTGTGAGCACATTCCTCCTCACAGCACTGATTATGGTAAGAATGACTGCAGGAAAGACAGTAGAAACTCCGAAACTCCCTGTTGTGTTTGCATTGGTGATACCAGTTTGGGTAGGTATAGGAGCCATTCGTAGGGAACAGCTGGAGGCCTGTTCTGACCACAGCACGTAGCAGGCACATTCTCCTAAGCAGACCTCAAGACAGCATGAGCACGTAGCAGAGACCAAAAGATAAATTCACCAGTAAGATTTATTGTGAGAGCTCCCACAGAACAATCTATCAAGCCAATTACTTCATGTATTGTATTTCCTACAGATGAAGGTCCCAATAAATATTAATCATTGCTTTAAATAGAAGGGGTCATAATATGAGGAATCTTCATCTTAATTTCACCGTGATTCATTTATAATATTCAGTGCTTGCCTACTCAGAATTCATGACACTATTGCAATGCAAAAAGAGACAGAACAGCCTCAATATTTCCCTCACTGACTGAAAACAAGTATCTTTTGCTTCTGTGGCTCAGAATTGCTGTTATTTTTGTAATATTTTAGAGCAATTTGGTTCTTGTCTTTGAGGCCCACCTCGTACCTCTTTCACCTGAGAACGTGTCTCCTGGCTGCTCTATTTCGTTGCATAAATCGGTAACATTTTGATGGGCAAGAATGCCCTTCCATCTTTTCTAATGTGGGGAACTGGTGGTGGTATAAATGCATAGTTATAATTGCAGCCACTCTATCTAATCAACCTGCCCCGATGTTTTAGTTCTTTGCAGTTTCATTATAGCTTGGGTAGATAGAGAGACCTTCCTTCATTTGCTATTCTGGTTTAATTAAAAATCAGGATGTAGTTAATACCAGAGAGGAATGTGTTTATACCTATAATTCACTTCCCTTCCTGAATTTCACTATGTCGGTGGGATGCAAATTTGTAAATACATTTTTGTATGAGACTGCATCTTTGTTGATAAAGAAATCAGTCTCACAGGCCCACTGGTTTAGTACAACAATGTTGAGACTAATTTATGGCCTTGTAGAGTTATTCTGAACCTTTTGTAAGGCTTGGAACAATGTGGAGACTAATAAATAGGTCTCAACATTTTTTTTAGAATAGAAAAACAGCAGCAGCCCATGCTCATTTTGAGAGGGCATGTTCAATCTACAAAAGCTCTAAAGGAAGGAAAGTCAGAAGTTCACCCAGAGGGTTGTTTAGTACACAATTAGTTCAGAGAAACTGCAGCTGGATTCCTCAGCTGTAATAGCCTTTTGAAATTTGAATATCATTTTGGGGCAGAAAGAAGTACTTCATAGTTTTCCTGTTACATTTTTTTTAGATGCATTTTGTCAGGCTTCCTTATATCATCTTTCTTGCATATGAGCAAGTGGACTGAGGAGAAGATAAGAAGAGATCAATGAAAAATTCTTATGACAGTTCAGATAGTTTTATTTAAAATGTGTGAATTTCCATGCAGGCACATCTTGCTTAGAATCATTTGCATACTAAGACAAGGACATAATGTGTTTTCAATCAGTTATGAACTTAGCTCAGACATCAAATACAAATATGAACGCTGCAGCTTGTGGTACTGACCTGTAGTCACAATTCAAAAGCAGGGATAAAGTTAAACAAAGGATTTGTTTTTGTAATGACCTCAAGTAGTGAAACATTACTCTTGGGCAAGTTAGATGTATTGGGTAAGAAAGACTGGCTAATTTCTTATTACAGGTTACGTGTCAGTGGCAATTCTGACCTTTTCTGCTAGTTCAGAATGTGACAGTACTTCTAATTCATCTGTTTTCCTTTTGCCTACAGTGCGGCCAAGTGCTACATTATAGCAGTCCACTTCTCTTCTTCCTATTCCTACTGACCTTCACTACAGCCACCATAATGCAGTGTTTCTTGTTCAGCACCTTCTTCTCCAAAGCAAATCTGGCAGCTGCCTGCAGTGGAGTCCTGTACTTCACCTTGTACCTGCCTCACATTGTCTGCTTTGTCTGGCAAGACCGCATGACTGTTAATCTGAAGATCCTAGCAGTAAGCCTTTCACTCATTATATGGTATTTTGGGGTTCACATTGAAGATGCCCTTCTCGCTATCCATGTGTGAGTAACAAAGATCTGCACACCTCCTTGCCTTTGCTTTTTTGATTCAGAGACACACCTCTGAAATACTTAGAGATTGCAAGTGAATAAGCCTTTATAAGGAAATGAGTAGGGTTGGCCCATGACAGGTTCTGATTTGAGAAGGAAGAAAGATTACTTTTTGGAAATTGTACACAGTTTAACATAAAGATAACTCTCTTCTCACCCCAAAGTGAAGGAGAGGGGACCAATGTAAGACTGTTTGCTAGCCAGAAGCCATGAATGCTTTTCTCTGCTCCTAGTATGTTAGGTCTTACATTTGTTGTTCAAAGGTTGGCCTCTGAAGAACAGCTAGGGGGGTTGTGCATATGGAGGGGGGTCTGAATTAAAAGTAACATTTTTAGGACAAGTAAAGCAATTGAACAATGAATGATTGCTGAAAACCAACCATTTTTTACTTAGCACACTATGATAATGCCTCACTGGGAGTGGCTGTCAGGATCCTTCTCGTCTGTCATTCCTGGCTGAACTACATATCCTGTTAAACAGCACCATGCCCTTTCTTTATGCATCTTTGCAGAGCAGCATTGAAGACAACCTTTGGATGCTGTGCTGGTTTATTAGTTTGTTGTGTGAAAAAACAGTAGCAGACATGGCAGGGAAGGGGATGGTTGCAGATTCCCTTATCCCAAGCATCTGGTAGGCTTTGTCTTGTTACTCACACTGTCCCTGCCCCATACACTCAGATATTTTGTTTCTCCTGTATAGGCAAAGTGTGCACTGCAAACTTCTAGATGAATATGTAGTATTTTCTGAACAGAGACGTTTATAAAAACAAATAAAATATTTGAAGAGTTTTTTGTTGCTAAATAAAGTGGCGGCAACATTGAATTCAGTCTATTATGACTAAATATTGATTAGAATTGCCACCATTCAGAGGATTAGACATTCCAGTCTGATATAAAAGTGAAAGCACTTTTCCTGATTATTTTTTTAGGCATTATTGAGTTTTGAAGTCCAGTCCCCAAAGGTCTTTAGTGGTTTTGTTTGTTTGTTTGTTTGTTTTGCTTGCTTTAGAAAATGTCCCTCTGTCTGAGTTCATGACATTTTTTCTTTATTCCAGAGTTTGCTTTCTCAAGTAGCTTTTGGTTTTGGTACAGAATACTTGTCGCGCTATGAAGAGCAAGGTCTTGGCCTACAGTGGGGTAACATCAGAACCAGTCCCTTGGAAGGAGATGAATATAGTTTTCTGTTTTCCATTAAAATGATGCTTTTTGATGCTTTTCTGTATGGAATACTTTCTTGGTACCTTGACAATGTTTTTCCAGGTATGTCAATTTCTTACTCATATAAAGGAGAGGTAGTTGTTGTAAGTTACATTAGTCTAGTCAGTCTCTGAGTCTGTCAAAACCAGAGTATTTGACATTGTAGACCATGAGTCTTACCCGTTATGGCACCGTGGGTTTATTAAGGACTTCCACTTTTTTCTTTTTTTTTCCTTTCTCCCATTTTAGTCCTGACAATAATGGAAATGAAGGAAAGAAAAAGAAAGGTGATGTACTTTCTGGTCCTGTACTTGTCTGTACACATCACTTACTGATAGTTAATCCAAAACAATATATGTATTTTTTCTTTTTTTTATTGTTTCAAATGTGTTTGAGGATATTTTGCTTCCATAATTGTTATATGGCCTTAATTCTGCTTTGTTTGTGTCCCTTTCAAAGTGAGCTATGCTACACCAAATTAATACCGTTTTGGTTTTTAAGAAATGTGTCCTCCTAAAGAAGTTTAACACAAGCTATCTTATTTACTTTCAAAGCTGATATGCAGTAACTTTCATAAAAGTCACTTTTTGGACAAGCTGTGCTGCAACCCTGTTTATTTAAACAAGAGCAGACAATGTATTATTTCCACAAACACAGCAAGAATTAAACAACAGGAGAGAGTTTCTTTGCTCATGTTTCCAAGTCTATCTTTTTTCAGCCAGCACTTTACACTGAAGTAATATTTCTCAGCGATTCTATTTGGCATGTTCAATTCCACTCACTCTTTCTTCTGAGTGTCTCCTTGGCTTTCTGCTTCTCTGTTTCTCTGAAATTTCTCATAGCATTTCTCTCTTACACACATGTAGGCCTAGCAAATCAATGTTGTAGTATTTGAACTTACTAGTTGAGTTCCCTGGATAATCCTTTGAATCATATGGTTCAGCTCCTGCTCAAGTTCTCTCTGCAAGCAACCACCCATTGGCACACTGCTCTTTTGGCTATTTAAGCATTCTGCTCCATAATGGAGTTCACTTGGCTTTTTGCATTCATCCTGAATGAGAAGCAGTTGTTTTAGCTACCAGCTTCAAAGGGATATAATCCAGTCTGTAACAAGTGTAAGGCAAACTGTTTATGAATTCAGACGGAGTGTTTTTGTGCATAATGGGAATACAAGTGGTTGCCTGACATAAAGGATATTTTTGGTAAGTCAAAAATAAGCAGACACTTTCACAAAGTGTTTTTCGATGCAGAAAAACTGACCATCTATCAGTGAGCATCACAAATTTCCATTGCTTATCACTATGCACTATCCACTTGTAAATCAGTATGATCCAAGAAAACAGTATGGACTGGCACTGACTCAGGTCTGGTCCAACAAGAATGGATAATGTTATCCTACTTTCTTTTTTTCGAAACAGAATTAACCTGTGACCAAAAAAGACCCATTTCTGTTTAAGAAAATATCTGTTTTTTCCTGGTCTCATTTTTCGTGGAAGGCTGTGTGCTAAAAGAACAGCTGGAGTCTCTTTTCTCATTGCGAGTTGAGAGTTCGGGCCCAATGCCTCAAGTGTCAAGTGGTCATTTAAAAAAAATTATTGAGTGAGGCTGGGATCCTATCTTAAGCAATCAGGATGTTCCTTGCAGCTGCTGGTTAGTTGGTTGGTTTGATTGTCCCCAGGTAGAGAGTAGCTCCACTCTGTAATTAAAGCACATTCTACTTAAGAAAATGTAAAGCAAATCAGATTATATTTTCTGAATATTTTACTCCTGGGCTAATAATAATAATAATAATTGCGAACAAATTCTGTTCTGACAGGTGGTTGGTGGGCAGTTTGACCTCTGATATGTAACACAATGGCTGCTAAGGCAACTGCAAGCATTTGTAGTTACACTTCAGACTTTGTCTAGATTAATGTGTGCCCACTGAGGAATGTGGTTATAAAGTACATGTCACCTTCTTATATTTCTTCTAGGGGACTATGGGCTACCACAGCCTTGGTATTTCCCTTTGCAGGAATCTTACTGGTTTGGCTCTAGAAACCCAAAAGCTGAAAAAACAGCAACTGCTGATGGTGAGTTCTTTCAAAACTTTGATATTTAGAAATAACTTCAAAACCACTGATCTACTTAGAGGTGACTGCGTAGCATTGTCATTACATGAGCTGCTGCAGAGATTAGGGACAGACATATACTGGGAATCTCAGCAGGTGCCTTTGAACTTGGAGCGGCCTGCTATTATTAGAATTGCTAGAGGTGAGTCACTGTTCCATCTGAGAGCCTTTAAATCATGGGTTAACAAGCAACATCAAACACCCACTCTCTAACCAACACCTTTTGAGACATTCAAGGAGTTCTTATTGCACAACACAGCATTTGTAAAATGAGTCAAAATGAGATACAGAGTTGATCTTATTTACACTGAGGATCCCCTTTTCTAAAGGCCTTTCCCCTTTCTAAACCTAATTCTTTTCTAATTCAGACTAATTTAACTGTTTCCTCTGGGTTTGTAAGCAAGATCAAAATTGATGACACCCTTGGACTGACTTGAGTAAGTGCAGAAATCTTGCTTTTGCATAATTTTGTCTGTGTATTGATAGTAGAGTAGTTAAGCACATCATGTGGGTGCTTGTATTTAAACTGGAATTAATGCATAATGATGATTAATGTCTGGAGTAGAGGCTTGCTGAAGGTAGTGTTTTGAAACCTGTCTTAGTTTTACAAATAACAGCGAAACCAATCAAAATGACAGATAAAGAAATCATTTCTTCAGTCTTTTCATTACCACCCTTACCCTTCATCAGCTCAGACTGCTGACAAGGCAGTCTCATTTCAGGATGATGCTTTTAGACCAGAAGGGAGTTAATCCTTTCTGTGAACATGCTGAATAATACATCCACTGCTCACATCTTTTGATCAGGAAAGAGGAAGCTATAACATTGTTTTCTTTGAAGAGGCTTTGTCTTATGGTGCATTCTGAAAGAATGAGCAGGTTTTCCTTTAGGCTTGCTGTGAGAGTATTCAGAATGATAGAGGCTTGTCTAAATATTATGGAGCCTGTTTTCTGCTTCTGCTTTGCAATTACTACCCACCCGATTGAAATGTGTGTAGGAAGGAGCCAAAGGAGGACTTGAAATATGTCTATAGATGAATGAGGAATTGCTGAAGGCACAGATGTCAGCCACTACATCTCATTGACTTTCTTTGGAATTTGGGTATATTCTGCACCAGAGCTCCTTTGAGTATCTCAGATCTGGAGCACAGTTGCTTATAGGATTTTGACATTTTCTAGTTACTTAGTTTAACCTAAATTTAGTAAAAACAAAATCAATTTTCTGGTTATCTTAATGGCTCCTAAGTTCTGTGTTCTTTAATGTATTTCCAGTACAAGGGGGACACGTGATTTTTTTTAAGGTGTGAAAATGCCAGAACATTCAGTAGTTGCATCAGCAGAAAAGCCAATGGCTTCTGCTTTATTGCTAGCTTTTAATGTTTTTTTTCATGTTGCTTAGATAAAACATTTTGCTTAAGTGAAGCCTAGAGTTTATTTTGTGAGTGAATTTATATCAGATAACTGAGCTGATCTTCACTGATGTTCACTGTTGATCTTCACTGATGTTCACTGATGTTCACTGAGCTGATCTTCAACTGATGTTCACTGCTGATAAAAAATGGTACGAATTTTCAGTCCTTTCTGCAGTTGTCATCCTAGTTCTGTTGAGGCTAGCCTGGGTACCTGGTTGCGTTACAAGGTAGATACTTCTTGGAAGCCAAGTACATGAAGGACAAGATGATAAGAAATAACAAACATGAATTTACGAAGAGCAAATCATGCCTAACCAATTTGATTTTCTTCTGTGATGAGATGACTGGATCTCTGGAACAGGGGAGAGTGTTGGATGCCTTGGAAGCCATCTAACCTGTCTTTAGCAAGGCCTTATAGCATGGATTTCTGTAGTATTCTGATAGCCAAAACAGTGAGATACAGTGAGATCAGTGAGATACAGGCTGCCTGAGTGAACAACAAAGGGGCTGAAAACTGACTAGACTGTTGAGCCCAAAGGAATGTGATCAATAGTACAAAGCCTAACTAGGAACCAGTTATTAGTGACATCCCTGAGTAGTAACGTTGGGGTCAATAGTGTTTAATTTCTTTAAGAATTTGAGTGATGCAATAGAGTGCACCCCGAGCAAGTTTGTGGAAGATAACAAATTGGGAACGGTGGGGTGTCAGACAGCTGTTCAGGTGGGCCACGACAGGCTATAGAAATGACTTTACATAAATTGTATGGAGTTCAACAAAAGTAAATGCATAATACTGTATCTGGGATGGAGTAACGCCGTGTGACAGTACAGACTGTCCACCACCTGGCTGGTAGGCAGCTTTGTAGGAAAGGCCTGGTGGACAGAACGTTGATCATGAGCTGTCATGATCATGATCAAGTATGCTCTTGTAGGCAAGAAGACCAACTGCATCCTGAACTATATTAGCAAGAGTGTAGCCATATTTCAAGTGTAGTGATCATTCCATTCTAGTCAGCACTTGTGAGACTGTATCTGGAGTATGATGTTGTCCAGTTTGGGCATTCCCGGTGAAAATGAGACATTGAGTTAATGGAGGGAGCTCAGCAAAGAGTCACCAAGTTGATGAAGAACTGGAGCATATGACAAATGAGGAGATGCTGAGAGAGCTGGATCTGCTCAGCCTTAAGAGAGAAAGCTAAGAGAGGGCCAAACTTCTCAGAAGGACCCAGTGGGAGGATGAGAGGCAATAGATATAGGCTGGAAAACTGGAATTCTGATTCAATATAAGAAAAAAAAATCTTTACTATGAAGGTAAAGATACTGGAACAGGTTGCCCAGAGAGGTTATGAAATCTCTATTCTTTGAAAAAGTCAACCTGCTATAATTTGGCCTTATTTTGATGGTTGAACTGCAGACATTTGGAACTCTCTTCTGATCTAAATTATTCCATGATTATCTCAGCTAGCCTCAGAGCATTACTAAGAATTTGTTCTGTACTATTTCATCTTCTCTTTCACGAAACATCACCTTGGGTTTTCTCAAGCAGGGAGAGTTAGAAAGGTCAACTCTGTGTGATGAATTCCTGAGGCATGTGATTTGTACCTCTGTAAAGAACTAAGACTCTTTAGTGTGCCTCAGCTTACGTGAACAGCTGTAGAACTTCTCTCAACTCCTATCTTTTCCTTCAAGGGCAATACTAAGCATTTTCTTCATTAGTCATAGCTCATGAATGTATTGGAAAGAAATGGGATAAGAAGATATCAGATAATGAAAATGCAAGACTGAAAAATAAAACTAAACTGGTAACTCATCCACTTTTTAAATTTAGTTTTATCGGTGTACCTTTTTTATCCCTCTTTTTGCCATTTTAGGTGACTAGATAAATTTGTTGCTTATGTAGCTATTTGTGCCCCTGGTAACTTTGGGCAGCTCTATGTTCTAGAATTTCTTATAGCAGAAAATTATGGTGAAATTCCACAACAAAATTAAATTCCAGGCTATTTGATAATGGTAGTGACATTCTAGGCCACCAGCATGAATCTGTTATGTATTCAGTTTCTTCAGGATCCCTCTTCTTACACCATGGTTCTTCCTATTTCTAGTGATTTTGTACGACTCTTCTTTTGTGTCAGTAAGATCTGAGACCAAGTTGGAAAGCCAGAAATTATTGTGTAAAAGTTAACAACAACTCATTCACTCTGGTCTGGAGCTAGCCTCTTAACCTAAGTAGCAGTTTGCTTTTCATTTAATCTTCTCATTGGGTTTTCTTCTTCTCAGTCCCTGTAAGTCTGTGAAACACTTGCATAGCTTTTCTCTTAGTGTGGTGAAGAATTTAGTCTGGAGCTTCATGGACAAAATATAAATATATAAAACATATACATTATGTTAGTAAGGACCTTCTACTCTTGAGTCTATAATTGCAAAATTGTCAGCCTTCTTCTGTAAGTCTCTGTTTCTGACATGGTGAAGCAGATTTTAATCTAGGTGGCCTCAAGTGCTGTGCTCTTAACTTGAGTAAAGCACTCTGATTAATGCTCTTGCAGAGCTCGATGCTTAGGACAACGTCCTTTTCCTCAGTGCACCTCTACAGATAAGAGGAAAATAAATTTTGGTTGACTAAATGTTGGTTACTTTTGTTTTATATAGAAAACAGTCCACAGTCAGAATGCTGTGTGGATCAGAAGGCCATGGAAGGGGAAAAAAATGAAAACAGAACAAAGAAATCTGAAGAACCTGAAAAGCCAGAAGAAAAGAGTGACAACCAGGGGGAGAAGGACGGTAAAAACAAACAATGTAAACACAAACGAGAAAAAGAACCCGGCGAGCAGGGGATGCCTAAGACAGATGTCCAGGACAAAGATGAAATGAATAGTAAGGAGAGAGAGCAATCTGAGTATTTCTCAGATACCATACTTACTGTACTTCATAACAAAGTCAATATAGGAATGATCGCAGTTATTAAAGAGGTTAGCATGCTACTGCCAGAGCTGAGTTTAGGAGAGGCACTGATTCTCCCAGCTACCCTCCTACTGATTTGTCTACATTCAAGATCACTCAGAATATTTTAGACACCACCCATAAAAGAGATGCCTTTCAGGAGAGCTCTGTAATTTGGGGGGGGGGGGGGGGGGGAGGGTTGTTTTGTTTAGTTTTGTTCTTTATGGTGGAAATGCCGGCTGTCTTTGTAACAAGTTAGTGTACGTGCTAAAGGAAACCTCTGAGAGGCATACATTGACTTCCTAGGATTAAACAGAGCCATGACTTTAACATAAATACTTATGCTGAGAGGAATGCTGTTCCCCCCTGCCCCCCTTTCTTTGCCTGTCTTCAGTGTGTTTTGCATCTGTGGGGATAGGTTGATTTCAAAGGGATTTATCTGATGTGCTGTGTGTCTGTCTGTAGCCTCTTCTGATGCTGACATTAGCCACCACCTAAGAATTCCTGAATGACCTGTCTTGTTTTCAAGTGCCAATGTCCTCTTTTGTGGGAAGCCAGAGGAGTTTTCTGCATGTGATGCTCAGAGGAATGATGTGGATTCTGTAGCAGAAGTAACTGCTATAGACAGCTCTCTTGAGAAGCTGGAGATAAAAGTGGGGTCATCAGAGCGCCTCACGTAGGCACTGAAAGCATGCATTCAGGGTGAATAGAAACAGGACAGGACTTCAAAAGAAACAAGACAGGCAGAGGGCAAAGGTTACTTCAGCCAATCTTCTCTTAGTACTGCCTTATCTTTGTGGTGCTGTACTCATCAGCTCCCAGGTTCCAGCTGTTACGTGCCCAGAGAGGAAGGGCTTTGCCTGTCACTGCACAAAGAAGCCTTCCTTCCTTTTCAGCCAGCCATGCAGAAACTGGGAAGTGGGTAGAGAAGTCAAGAGTAGAGCTGGTATAGTCAAATGATACTTTCTAAAATGGCTTCGTGTTAGCATTGGTGCTTCATGTAAGTGTGGTGGGATAGGAAATGGTTCTAATGGCTTAACTCTAGTGCAGTCCAACATTAGCACCAGTTCACAGAGCAGGGCAGACACAGCATAAAGCCTAACTGCTTGGTATGCTTTAAGCAGAGCTTTCACCAAAGGCCCCATTAGCATCCCCTATAAATGCTGCCACCTCTGGAGAAAGACCTAATGGTCCAGAATTTCATTGTGGGAATAAGATCAGAATAGAGAAATGGCCCACCCTAATAAAGGGAGCTCACCCCGCCACCAGTACCTGTCAGGTGATGCTAAGCAGATACTGGGGGAACTCATCAGAGCATTTACCTCAGAAATTGTCAATGAGCCTTGCAGGCAAATAAGAACTGAGCTAGTGATAGATATAAAAAACAGGATGGTACCTCAATCGCCCGTATATGCAGAACTATCTAGCCTTCATCTCAACTTCTGAGAATACGGGGAAGTTTGTATTTGCCCCAGTACGGTAAAAGCCTAGATTCCTTAAAAAATAAAAATAAATTTGTTATGAGCATGATTTTATTTCACGTAAAGCTCCCCCATCTAGATGAGTTATTTCAGCTGCTCTGTAGTATACGTAGCTCTCTCATGTACAACATATTTGGGACTTTTTCCCAAGCATTGTGTGTAATGACAGAATCTTAAAAGTCACTGTTGGAGGTGGGGCTGGTTTCACCCAGATGGCATTGGCTGCTCTCCACACAGGCCTGATGGGTACTGAACAATTTAAGTGAACTGCAATTGCAAAACAAGCCTCCCTACAAAGCCTCGAGTATTCTGTGTAAACAAAAGTGGACAGGGTCTTTAGTTTAAATTTCTCAACTCCCATAATTCACATTGCCCAAGGGCTTAATTTACTTCAAAGGAAGTTTGTTTTGTCTAGAAGCTGATGCAATAAAAATTCCTGATGGTGCTATTTACAATAATGCATTTTTAATCCTGAGAGAAAGCCATCCCATGTAGTGTTCCTGTTAGGTAATGCCTAAGTTTTGAGCTGGCCTCAGCAAGGGGGCAAATTTCACCTACCAGGATTAAAGGCAAATGTTGTTTTTTTAAAGCATCGTGGTAAAAGAATGCACAGCTGGGCAGATGATTTGAATGGCAGATTTCAGCCTGGCTGGAAAGGCAACATGCTGCTTGTTTAATGTAATCTCAGCCTATCTAAGTATCTACAGACAACAGTGCCAAATAATCTTCAAGCTACACGATGAAAACAGAAAGCATGTTCAGCTCCACCTGATCTAGTGAGCTACGTCTCCACAGACCATTACAATTCTGGGCTCTCTTTCTTCTGCCATTCATAGCTGGCTGAATCTAAACAAATTGCACTGCAGTTAGGAACCTTGCTTCGGTTAACTACTGGTGTGACTGGAGAATCTGGCCCTGGCATGTTTTACTGGGTATGTGCACTTACTGATGTGTCATTATCCCGGTGTGTCAGGTCCCGGTAGACTGGAAGCTGGCAAATGTTGTGCCGATTTTCAAGAAGGGTCAGAAAGAAGACCCTTGCAATTACAGGCCTGTCAGTCTCACGTCAGTGCCTGGTAAAATCATGGAGAAGATGATTCTCGAACTTATTGAGGCGCACCTGGGGGACAAAGCAGTCATTGGTCCCAGCCAGCATGGGTTTGTGAAGGGTAGGTCCTGCCTAACTAACTTGATTTCCTTTTATGATAAGATCACCCGTATGGTGGACCAAGGGAAACCAGCTGATGTGATTTTTTTGGACTTCAGCAAGGCTTTTGACACGGTCTCCCATAGGATCCTACTGGACAAAATGTCCAGCATACAGCTAAATAAAAACATCATACAATGGGTGAGCAATTGGCTAACGGGCAGGGCCCAAAGGGTTATGGTAAATGGGGCTGCGTCAGGCTGGCGGGCGGTCACTAGTGGGGTCCCTCAAGGCTCCATTTTAGGGCCGGTACTTTTCAATATTTTTATAAACGATCTGGATGTAGGAATAGAGGGTATTTTGAGCAAGTTTGCTGATGACACCAAACTTGGAGGAGTCGTGGACTCGAATGAGGGTGGTAAGGCCTTGCAGAGAGATCTGGATAGGTTGGAGAGCTGGGCAATCACCAACTGTATGAAGTTCAATAAGAGCAAGTGCCGGGTCCTGCACCTGGGACGGGGAAACCCTGGCTGCACGTACAGACTGGGCGATGAGACGCTGGAGAGCAGCCTAGAAGAGAGGGATCTGGGGGTCGTGGTAGACAGCAAGTTGAATATGAGCCAGCAGTGTGCCCTGGCAGCCAGGAGGGCCAACCGTGTCCTGGGGTGCATCAAGCACGGCATCGCTAGTAGGTCAAGGGAGGTGATTGTCCCGCTCTACTCTGCGCTGGTGCGGCCTCACCTCGAGTACTGTGTGCAGTTCTGGGCACCACAGTATAAAAAGGACATGAAACTGTTGGAGAGTGTCCAGAGGAGGGCTACGAAGATGGTGATAGGCCTGGAGGGGAAGACGTACGAAGAACGGCTGAGGTCACTGGGCCTGTTCAGCCTGGAGAAGAGGAGGCTGAGAGGAGACCTCATCACAGTCTACAACTTCCTCGTAAGGGGGTGTCGAGAGACAGGAGACCTTTTCTCCATTAACACCAGTGACAGGACCCGCGGGAACGGGGTTAAGCTGAGGCAGGGGAAATTTAGGCTTGACATCAGAAGGGGGTTCTTCACAGAGAGGGTGGTTGCACACTGGAACAGGCTCCCCAGGGAAGTTGTCACTGCACCGAGCCTGTCTGAATTTAAGAAGAGATTGGACTGTGCACTTAGTCACATGGTCTGAACTTTTGGGTAGACCTGTGCGGTGTCAAGAGTTGGACTTGATGATCCTTAAGGGTCCCTTCCAACTCAGGATATTCTATGATTCTATGATTCTATGATTATCAAAGTTGGTATCAACACATATTCTTATATTCTTTTCTCATTCTTAATTTCTTGCCTTTCAAGTAAATACCTTCTGTGAACCTGAGCCAACAGGATTGATTCCAGGAGTATGTGTTCAGAACCTGGTGAAGATTTTTGCGAACAGGCCCAAGCCAGCAGTAGATGGGATGAATATTACTTTTTATGAGGGCCAGATCACAGTGTTTCTTGGTCACAATGGAGCAGGAAAGACAACCACCATGTAAGTCTGTATTTTAAAGAAGCAAATCCAGAGCAGTGTTCTATTGAGTCCTAAGGAGCAGCCTTCTCTTCACTCTTCCCTTGTTTCTCTGCCACCCTTGTGGCTAGATTGACACATCAAGCTTGTCCCAGACAGGGAAATGCTGCCCCTAGGCAAAGACAAGATACCCTGGTCTAGCTAAAGCTTTGAGAGTGAGGCAATGGTGACACACGCTAGTGGAAGTATAGAAAGGAGGAAGCAGTTCTCTCCTCCAACACCCCAACATTAATTTCCTATGGCCAACTCCCAGTAGGTGAGGAGTAAGAAACACCTGGCTGAAAGAGATGAAGATTTGAGAACTACTACAGTCTGCATATTCTTGGTTTCTCTAAGTGGCTTTGTCAGACATACTTTTGGCCTGTGTGCAAAAGATGTAAGTTCAGATGCTCTTTAGACAAAATGATTATGTATATTAAAGATCTATACCCAGATTAAAATGTTCCTTTAGTTCTAGAACCCTAAAGTCACACGAAGGTGGACTTCAAGCATGTTTAATCTTCTTTATACAGGACTTTATCATAATAGGATTAATTGGTGAACAAAACACTTAACGAGTCTGTGAAGAGTTCACCAAATGTTGAAAGAACAGAAGTGTTTCATTACAATGTTCCCCAGCAGAACAGTTTAGTTTTTTAACTCTAAAGACTTTTATTTCAAAGCACTTTAAATTGCCTTTGAAAATTTTAATTGTTCCATGAAAAATGTTTGACCCCAAACAAAATGATTCTGATCTGCAGAAATGTTGTGTAAATGTATTTGTTGACGGTTGGACAAGATGATCTTAGAGGTCTTTTCCAACCTTGATGATTCTGTGATTCTGCTGATAAAAAAAAAAAAAAAAAAATTCTACTGCTCTGAAATTTTCAGAACTGAGAAATCCACTATCCTATCCATTTGCAACCCAATGTTCTGCCGCCCTTCCATTTTACGGAAAATAAAGGTTAAGGTATGAGCCAGTCAGCATGGCTAGAGACCTTAAAGCACTATTGGTCCTACTGAGCTTCATTTTAGACCCATTTGTACAGAGGAGTAGTGTAACACACTTAACAAGCTACTCTGAAACAGCATAGCTGACAGAAACAGTTTTCTGTTTGCAGGCCAAAACCATGCAGGCAGGTTTATCAGAAGTTTTAAACATTAGCAGAGCCACAAGATTCTCACTGCAGTGGGCAAGAATATGTGTATGTATGCTTTTCATTAGATTGTTTCATCGAGGCCATAGTAAAGTCATCATGCTCCATCTAGTGGAATCACGTAAAGTGTGTTCCTAATCTGGCACAGAAAGATGGGTGGGTGGGAATTCCCTCATTTTATTTTCATAGGTCAATACTGACAGGCCTCTTCCCACCCACCTCTGGAACTGTGCTGATTGGTGGCCTGGATATTCAAACTCACATGGATTCCATCCGGCAACGATTAGGCATGTGCCCTCAGTACAACATCCTATTCAATCAGTAAGTATTGTTCCATACTAGCCTTAAGAACAAGAGTGCATTCTTGTCACATCCCCAAAGCCTGTGTTGTTTCTCTTGCTCTGCTCACAGTGTACCTCTGTATCTCAGAGGTTCTTCTCCAACTCTTAACACTTCTATAATACAGCTGTTGTATGTCCTCAGTAGATTTCTCTGGCATCATTTATCTGGGAACAAACAAGTTTCCAAGGAAGATGACAGTGTTCTTTGTATTGGCATTTTATGTAGTAGGGTGGGTTGGCAGGAGTTCAGCCTGGGATTTCATGCACTATAATGTAGCCCCCCCCCCCCTTTTTTTTTTCCTAAAGCAGAAAAATCTGATCTGACACTGTAGTAGCAGGATATTTTTATGCCCATTGTGCCCTACCACTTGACAGTTGACTACCTTCTCAGATGACTTCCAGATTTACTGCCATCAGTTGGTAGTCATACCATCAGTAGTATTTCTTCCTCCATGCTGTTGCCCACATCGGCACCTGTTTTATTCCCGTAAACAGGTAGCTTGATGTCTGCTATGCCTGTTCCTTTGGTAGCAGTTTCTGATTTGAAAAGGCAAAGGAAGATCCTATGACAGCTGAGTGAAGTATGTTGATACCAAACAATATCTGTGATCCAAGTTTAGGATAAAGTAGCTCCTCTTCCTTTCAGCAAGATAAACCTAGAGCAAATCTATTGTTTGGAAAAATTGTGCTAATTCATTTAAATTGCCTTGTTGCCTTTCTGTCTGATTTCACAGCCTTACTGTAGCAGAACACATATTGTTTTATTCCCAACTGAAAGGGAGATCCAGGGATGAAGCTGAACAAGAGCTGGAAATGATGCTAGAGGACATGGGCCTCACCCATAAAAGGAATGAAGAGGCTCAGAATTTGTCAGGTGCCCACAAGATTGTTCTAAGGGGGGGCTGTTTTTGTTTTTTGTTTTTTTCCTGCTGCCTTTTCTTCCTCTGTGGGTGAAGAACTCAAGTATTGTTTTAGTTCCATTGTTTGAGGCTGCATTTTGCCAAATCACTGTGCACTAGGGAGGTCTTTACTCTTGAAGAGATTGCTTAATGGGACTGCACAAAAAGCTGGCAAAATCTGTTCCTGAAGCTTGTGCTTCTTATAAATGTAACAAATTCAAATATACGTAAAAGTTGCTGTTTTAAAATGAATATATAAAAATATATACATCAATGTAACAACAACAACAGTCTATATAATTTCAAGGCAAATGAAATATTTTACCGCCGTGCTGGTCCCCTGCTTGTGTCAGTACTCTAGAATACTGCATGATTTGGTAGGGGCAACTTCTTTAATTCTAAAGGTTAAAAAATGCATGCCGTGTATTTAAACATATTTCAGTTTCAGGTTCAAAAGCTGAATTGAATACAGAGCCAGGAGTTCTTACGCTTTTGTCTTGATTGCAGCTGTAAAAGTTGGCTGATTTCACACAAGAATATGAAAAATCTCAGATCTTCGTGCTTTTTCTTTAGGCCAGAACCAGAAAATGTAACACGGAAATTAAAAATTCTAAAAAGATAAATCAATTATATATATGTATATATATATAATAATGAATGAGTTGTTTTGAACTTCAGAAGAAAAATTTGACTATATATCCAACTTTGCAGAAGTTTGTTTATTTGAGGATGGGTTTTATTTTACTTGTATCAGTTTGTCTCTCTCTACCCTGAAAAACTGTGTTTAATTACATCCCTACCACATGCATGATTCATCTCAGACTCCTGAGTGTCTCCATCCTCTGGCAGGTGGAATGCAAAGAAAACTCTCTGTTGCCATTGCTTTTGTTGGTGAAGCGAAAGTGGTAGTTTTGGATGAGCCCACTTCTGGAGTCGATCCATATTCCAGGCGATCTATCTGGGATCTTCTGCTGAAGTATCGCTCAGGTAACAGGTTTTAGGGAGTAAAGTTGTTTTTTTTGTTTTTTTTTTAAGCCTGCAATAGATACAGCATGTGCCTGCTGTGTAAACTGTTTTATCATAGAATGGTTTGGTTTGGAAGGGACCTTAAAAACCATCTAATTTCAACCCCCCTGCCATGGGCAGGGATGCCTCCCACAAGACCAGCTTGCTCAAAGCCCCATTCAACCTGGCCTTAAACACTTCCGGGGATGGGGCATCTACAGCTTCTCTGGGAAACCTGTTCCAGTGCTTCACCACCCTCATAGTAAAGAATTTCTTCCTGAGATCTGATCTAAATCTATCCTTTTTCTCACTTTCCCCCTTTAGGTACTGCAAAGTTTGCATGCTGGGGAATCTTGTTATGCAAACAAGATTCTTTGAGCAGACGATTATGGATGCAGCAAACTGAGTGCTGGCCCTGGTGAAGAGAAAACCCTGCATGAATTGCCAAAAACTATGCACTGTTTTGAGTTCCTGAGAGAGGTCATCCCTTAAATGTTCTTCCTTTTTCCTTTTAGGCAGAACCATCATCCTCTCAACCCATCACATGGATGAGGCAGACATTCTTGGAGACAGAATAGCTATCATATCCCAAGGAAAACTCTTCTGCTCAGGCTCCCCTGTATTCCTTAAGAACTGCTTTGGATCTGGCTTCTATCTCACTCTTGTTCGCAAGATGAAAAACACCAGAATTGTAAGGAATGCAGTAAGTATGTGCTTGCCTCCTCAAGTGATCCGAAGAATACATGTGTGCACTGCACCAAGGTAGAAAGCAATCAAGCACTGCTTGAGGCTTTGTACAAAACTGACTTCAAAATGAAGAAAACAATGACAGAATTTGATACCGCTTCATGAAGTTACATGGCTACATGAGGATCTCTGTAAAAATCTCTGATTTTATAAATATGTATTCAGCAGGACAAGTGAAAATAGTAATTTGACATGAAGTCTTCAGTGGTCTATAATTCACTTTTCTCAGTTATGAGTTATGTCTATCAAAACCTTTACCTGTCAAGTTGCCTTTGTGCGTATACCGATCTTTCTGATGCCTCCTTTGCAGTATACTTGTAAACATGGTGCTCTCTAGTACCTAGCTCAAATGCCAGAGGAGTCTAAATTAATCCATAGCTAAAGCAGAATTCCACAGCTTGAGAAGTGCAGTTCTGGATTGTTTCTACTGTAGGAAGCACTTTCAGCCTTAGTACCAACGTGAGCTGTATAGTTATGGCCACTGCTGATCGCATTTCCCCAGATATTTGCATGTAATTTAGAACTGACAAATATGATTTGTGCAGGAGAATTTGTGTTGTCTGTTTTATTTAATCCAGTCCTCAGATGACCTTCAGTGCAATATGTTCCAGATGCTTCAGATATGATGTATTTTTCACTGACTCAAAGTGTTCAAAGGCTGACAGCCTTTATATACTGTTCTGCGTGTATCTGAAGCACTTTCATCTTTGTATCTGTTGCTTGTCCATGCCAGTCATTTTGTAGCTGTGGATCTCAGTGTTCCTGCTCCTGCTCCAGCTGTGCACACAGGGACAAAGAAGGAACTCAAGTGCAGGAACTGGATGGTAAGAAGTGGAATAGTTCAGCATTCTAGCACATGGCTATGTCTCATGTTGTACTGCAGTCTCACCTGCAGTACAACTGCTGGTCACTCACCTGCAGATCACTGCTGCTGAGGTCCACTTTTCCAGCACTTGTCTAACCACCTTGGATTGTAAAATGAATGAAGTTTCTTCACACTTCTGTATACCATTGCCCCTGTTTGATATATGTGTGGTCTCAGTGTGCTTTGGAAGTCTTCTGTGGATTTTCAACAACTCTGCACCAAAATGTACAATTTGGTAATGAAAATGGAAGCACATCTAGAGCAAAAGAAACTGGCTTTCTCAGAAAAAGTTATTTTGGCTTTTTATGTCGAAGAAGAAATATTCCTGAAGATTTTGTTGTGTTTTATTAACAGACCTGAAATAGTTTCCTGCTACCTTGTTCCAGAACCATAATTAGTAACATGGCCCAGTCTATTACAGGTTAACTGAGGTATCTTTAAGTTGCATAAGAGAACAGTCCCCTTTCGTGTAGTACAAACAACAGCTTTTGAAATCATGCTTAGCATGGCGAAATATTAATTCTTGGAACACTGTTTTGACTTTTCACAGGAGATCTGAATGAGCTAGCAGAAGTAATTCATCATCATGTCCCAGAAGCAAAATTAATTGAAAGCATTGGTCAAGAACTTACTTACCTGTTGCCCAGTAAGCACTTTAAACAGCGATCTTATGCCAGTCTCTTCAGAGAACTGGAGGAAACATTGGATGACCTGGGACTTAGCAGTTTTGGAGTTTCAGACACTCCACTTGAAGAGGTAACAGACAAAATATTTGCTGGTCCTACCATCAGTCCCCAAAATGTTTTCTGAGGTTGTTCCTGCTCTTAAGCATGTAACCTTACTAATTCCTACATGTCCCTCAAAACCCAGTCACATTTGGTGTGGCACACTCAGAAAATCATTGGAATGGGCATAGAGAAAGGCCCCAAATCTGACTGTGTGTTAGCCTTGTGGAGCATGACTCATTAGCCAGACATATCTCTCTGTATCCAAGTTGGACCGTTTCTTTATTTTCTGAGATATTTCATAAGAGACCTCAGACTGTGTAGTAAGCAAGAGTACTGAAAAGGTATTGAAATCTTTTTTTCTGTTACATTAAAGGATAGTATATAGTGTTTCTGAGGTCAGGTTAATGTTCTGTTCTTTACCAGATGTGCTTGTCTCTGACAGGTTTTCCTAAAGGTCACAGCAGAAGCTGGCCCTGAAATGCAAAAAGCAGGTATAAATCCATCAATCAGTATTTGATAAACTTTTCTTGGGACTGTTCTGTATTCTGAATGCCAAGTAAAGAAGAGCTTCAGAACTTTTGGTCTATGTATGGTATTCTCATCAAAATACATTTAGTCAGTAAATACCTGATTTTAGGGCCTGACATGATATCTGAGAAACCAGATGAAGTTAGCAGAAATACTTTGATTGGATCAGGTCCATAACTGTGTAAATAAAGATGTAGTGTCCATCCCCCAGTTGTCAGTGGTTTTTGTAAGAAGTATTGTGTTGCCTAGAAGTCCATAAACTATCTACATGATTAACTAGTTCATCCTGCTGAGTGTATCATCTGTGTGATGCTACTGGATACAGCCACACTGCAACAATTATAATTAAAGCAATCTGGTGATGTGATAAATACTTTTGATCAAATCTTGAGCTCAGTAAAATATTTGTGCTGTCTTCATGTATGGAGAATGAAGTGTCTTCTCTGCCCCTTTTCATCAGGGTAATTCCTATTATTAATTGCAATTTTTAACCTAGGAGACAATCAAGAAAATGGTTCTACTTGTGGCAAAATTTCTACTGAGAACAAAACAGCTGAACAACCCCCACTGGAAACCAATGACACTTCTCAAATGTCAGTAGGCATAGCAGGAGATCGAAATGAAGGCAAAGGGTCCCGGAAGTATAAAGGTTTTCAGCTTGTACATCAGCAAATCAAAGCACTGTTCATCAAACGGTTCCACCATGCCTCCCGCAGCCACAAGGACTTCCTAGCCCAGGTATTGACTGGTTGGTGTCCTTGACTCTTTCCCATAATGTTCTCAACACTGTCTTTCCTGGTAATGTCTCCATGCGAAGCAACAGAGGTGCTGCAAATAGGTAACAGGTCCCTCACCTTTCTAAGCTATGGTTCCCACTGTTCTGTCTTTCTGCTTGTAATCTGTCATTCTCACCAAATTTGGGGTTCAATCACTACTAGCCCAGCATTTGCTTTTTAACACAGTACAGTTCTGTGACAACCAGTTTTAACTGAAAGCGTTAGAAGTTAAATAGTTGGTGTCTGGGAGCTAAACCAGATCTCTGTGCTCCTGCTGTCCCTCCTTCATTTATGTATATTACAAGCTGTGTACATTGTCACTCGGCAGCATATGTCTTAGTGTGGTGTTTTCATGTCCCCTGCAGATTGTTCTCCCTGCTAGTTTTGTGTTGCTGTCTTTAATGCTTACAGTCATTATTCCTCCATTTGGAGAATATCCTGCCTTAACCTTACACCCTTGGATCTATGGACAACAGTTCACTTTCTTCAGGTAAGAGGAATAGATAAATAAAAGTACATCCGTCATACAGACACAGTTTTCTCCCTAGCATTTAGGATCATGGGGCTCTGACTTACTGGGCTATCCTCAGTCTGTGTAGTGTAAAAAAGTAGTAATTCCACTAGAATCAGCATACGTCAAATAGCATGAAATTGGTGCATGTGGGGGAACACAGATAGTAGTATGTCTAACCAGTAGTCCTCAAATACATTGTTGTCTTTGGTACTCTTCTCCTTTTTCCTACCTGAATTCATGACCTCAGCACCTAAAAAGTTACATATCCTAACAGGAGATACAGTACAGTAAGAAATCTGTCTCTGGTATGCCATTACATGCCTTTATTCATAATCTTACAGAACAAGATTCAAACCTATCTGCTGACCTGTGGTAGGCTTATTTATAGTTGGTACAGTAATTGTAAAGTTATGGAAACAAGACAAAAGCAGAGACTCTTAGGTTTCGTTAATGCTGCTGCTTAGCAGTTTCTCCCCATGCTTCATCCTTTGGCTGGATCTATTTTTTTTCAGTCTAGTAGCACTTTGTCTCCTTTCGTTCTTCATAGAAGCTTCAGTTCTGTTCTCTCAGGTCACTGCACAATTCCGCTGTGCTCTTCAAGGCACTTGCTTCACCCTCACTTGCATCCATTCCACTGCTGAACTTTTGCACTAAGTCCAAATATGTGCAATGCAGAGGAAATTTAGAAACAATATGTAAGTCTTAGATGAGTCTGCAGCTAGCACAAAGCAACAAAACTGATGGCAGTAATAATTTTGAAGCATTTCCTCTGAGTTTTATATTGAAAATTTGCACAAAATTTTAATGTATTTTACACATACTGTGTAAAGCAACATTTAATATTCATATTTTAAAACGGCAATAGCAATATTCAGTAGTCTAGTGTTATTAGGCTATTAATTGTAGACACTTCACTGCTATTAGCTATAGTGTCTCTTTAGCCACAGCAAATGTAAAACATAGAGTATTTGAGTAGATGAACATTTTTCATCTTCTAATTACTGTGTGTGACAGGGCTAAGAGGGTAGAAATAAGTATTCAAGCCTGTTTGAAGAATATTGCCGTAAGAGTATGTGAGAAGTCATAATTTGATGTTAGGAGAAAAGGGCCATTGCTTTAACCTGTTAACCATCTTGGAAGGTTCTGTTGGTTTTACTTTGTTTGATTTTTTTTCGTGCCTTTCCTTAACAAAATAATTTAATTGTCAGCATAGGGAGGGGGCAGTTAGTTCTGCCATATGGGTGTCCTTCACCACTTGCTTATGTGTATTCTAGTACAATAATTTGATTTTTTTTATAGAGAAAGTCTTATCCTATTCCCTTAGCAATGAGCGTCCTGGCAGCGAGCAGATGGTCTTCCTTACTGATGCTTTCTTGAATAAACCTGGATTTGGAAATCGCTGTTTGAAGAATCAGCCCCTTACGTAAGTTGCTTGCTAATGTCTGTTGAATGAGACTCTACTAGGATAGTATTGGTAGAACCTGAGTAATGGAAAAAGAATGAATTGGCTTCACTTTCTGCTAGAGCCAATGCTTCAGATTGGTTGTTGGCAAGAATATCTCATGTCGGGTCAAAAATAACATACAGCAAAAAAATCCCCTGGATTAAGAATCAGTCACAGTGCTAGATGTGAATAGCTGGAAGACAGCTCATGTAGCCCTGTATTAGGAATTAGGCTACCAGGAAATGTGTGAGTAAGGCAATCCCAAATCTTCACAGCTTCCCTGGCACTTTCCACATGTGAGTCCCCTCGGGTTCCTCCTGTTCCCACTGGTGTGTTTGGAAGCAACAGCTTCATCAGTTGCTTGGATGGTGAAGTAGCAACAGGACAGTCTCTATGATTCAAAGTTATTCTCACTCTGAAGTGAGGATAACATTGGTAGAGCTCTTAATTTAACATCTGTCATCCACTTCCTCTGTCTGTGAGTCCTGCTTTGGAGTCATTTATCCCTGTCATGCTGTGCTTTGCCATTCCTTTTCTCCCACCTTTCTCTCAGCCATGAGAGAACCAGCAGCTTGATTCTTCTGGCTGTTTTCCCCTTGCTCTTCTCCTTTCTCCACTCTACCTGGTGCAGCAGGAACCAGGAGAAAACTTTAAATAAATAAAATAAACAACCAAAAAAAAAGAGAGAGAGAGAAGATGCCATGAGTAAGAAGCAAGGAGAAGGATAGTCTCCTTGCAAAGGTACCTCCTCACTATTTTTTTACCTCTACTAATGGGACCAACACAGTTCATTTGTTCCTTCAGTTCCCTATCCGTAAGCTGAAGACAGTAAATTTGGGAGAGGTCTGGGGGGAGATGTTACTTACTCATGTGACTACTTTGGAGTACTTAATGTTTATCAAGTACCCCAAAGTGTTGTTATTATTCAGAAGGCACAGGATAAGGGGTGAGAGGAGGGTGTCTGGTGAAAGCATTACGATTTTCTGTATTTGTGAGCTCTTATAAACTGTATCTCTGCACAGCTAAAACACTCTTCTTCTACACAGGAACTACCCGTGCAATAATATGCCAACTGCCTGGAATACCCCTGCTGTTCATTCTAATATAAGCAGCCTCCTGCTGAGCCAAAAGTGGAGCTCTGAGAATCCTTCACCTTCCTGCAAGTGCAGCACTCGCAAGAAACTCACCATGCTGCCAGAATGCCCCCCAGGAGCAGGAGGCCTCCCACCACCACAGGTAGTGTCCCTGTGCTGTGGATCTTTGTAGAAAAAGTTTCATGGTGAGAGCTGGAAAAGGGATTAGTATATACATTGCTTTTGGCTGTTATTCTAGAAAGTACTAAGCTAGAAAAAATGAATGTTTTTGTGCATGTGCCTGAAGATGAGTAATTCAATAACAATTGATGCTGTAAAGAGAGGAGATGAGATCTACATTCACACCTGTTCTGATTAATGAATAACCTTAGTTGTGTCCTTTATAAAATGTGTTTGCTCACTTGAAGAGGAAGGGAAAATTATAGCCTGTTATTATTTACATTTTTACATGCTTTTCTAACAATTTAAAGAAAACAGAACTGCAGCAACTCTCAGAGCAGTAGCTCACTGATTTACTGCCTCGTCATGCACACAGCTCAGCTTCAGTGTTCCTGTTTGCCAGGCTTGCACACATTAGCAAAAATGACTTTAGTAAAATACAGCTTTTATACTAATGGTACAAAGTTAATTGATATCTGAATCCAAATCCATTATGTGGACTCTTAAAAATACAGATTGTTTGTTTTGGTTTGCTATCACTATTTACAGAACAACAAAGCAGAGTTATATTATGAGGTTATATCATAATTTTATTCACAGCATCCAAAGTTATTTCTGATTTCCATGTAATCCCTGTCCAAAGGACACCCAAAGTTTAATTTTCCCAGTTGCGTACTAGTATATTTGTGAGGAAAATTTGATCTAAAACTTCCAATCCAAGTAGGATGCAAAATCAGTTTTTGTTGTTTGTGGGGATTCTAGTCCTCTAAGGGAGATTTATTTATTATAATAACATATTATCCAAGTTATTTTGCAAGATATGATTATTTTCTTTAACTTGTCATGAAGATACAGTTTATATTTCAGTCTTCAGGAAAGCAACAGTATGTAAATAACTGAGAAGCTTTTTTAAAGATGAATACCTCATTTAATGAAGGCACTAGGAGGATGCGATCTTCCTGTTAATTATCTAGAATAAAGACAGACACTCTGTGTCATCCAGTATTACCTCTCTGTGGACAAATGTAGGAACTTCTGGAAAGTTCATTAGTCTTCTTTTCTATATAGTAGCTCATGTTCAGGTTGCAAACCTTTCACTCTGAAAGCTTTATAAGCATATTCCACCCTAGGATGAACTCAACATGTTTCAGATTTTTGATGACTTCATTTGCATTACCAAAAAAAAGAATAATTTTTGTTCAGTGTATCTAATGTGCAATGAGTATGTTTGTACACACAATTTTTATTTCAACTTGCTACATCATGGAACAAAGTGAATACCTTATCTTCGCTAGGCCTTCAATTTATTTGAAAAGTCTCCTTTTATAGTGAAGAAAAAGCCTTGAGCAACCTTGGCCTTTGTAAATAACTCAGGCCAAGTTTCAGAGTGAGCTGCAAGTGTTTTGTGCCAGGCATTGCAAATTTCTGTGATTTCATTATTTCTTCTGAAATCTCAGTAAAGACATTTGGGCTAGAAAATGAACAACCCACTCTCGTTTCAGTGATACTATTAGCCTCAGCAATCACCCTGAACTGAAGCCGCTTTTACTGTTGTTTTCCTGACAAACAATAGGTGTAGATACTCTAAAGTTTACTGTGACTGATTGGGTTTTCCTTTCTTCACAGAGAGTGCAGCACAGCACAGAAATTCTTCAAGATCTGACCCACAGAAATATCTCAGATTTTCTGGTGAAAACATATCCTGTTTTGATAAAAGGAAGGTAGGCACGAGCCACTCTGTTTTTCACATGACATTTCATGCCTGTCCATGAATTTCTCATTTAACAGCGTAACACCTGATTTGTCACAGTATTGGGTAGACTTGAGCATCATGTCCATATTCCTGATTTAAGCATAGGACATACTTAAGGGAGTTAAATTATTTTTATTCTACCTATTTGTACAATTGAGTTCTCCTTTATTGGTAGAGCTAAGTTTCAATGTCAATGGCATGCTGTGCTAGCAGTAACAGTGTCAATGGTGAAAAAACTAGTGAACTGCAAAGATACTAGTTTGTGTCACTGAAGAACTGTAGCCACTAGTTTGTGTCACTGAAGAACTGTAGGACAATGTTGCATAGATGCATCTATCCTACTGTTAGCTCCTGGGCTTGTCTGAGAGTTGTGAATGTTCATTAGCTGTGCAGTGTCCATAGCCTATTATTTCTGATTTGGGCCTTGCTACCTTTTCCATTCCCAGCACAGTTCTTGATATTCCCATTGTATCAGCTATTTGCTGGCTACATTTTACATTTAACTGATTCCTCTTAGGACGTCAGAATTGCTTCAGATGCATATTTTAAAATCAGTTTGTTATGGATTTAGGATAGAGCCAGTATGTGTGACCTTAGAAATCTTCCTCATCTCTGTACATGAATTATGTCAGAAAATAAAAAATAAAAAAATAAAAAGCTACCTGTGGAAACTAAAGATTTGCAAAGCATGGGAATTCACCTTTAATTTCCATCTAAGTCTGACACTACTGTTGACTTTGGTTCAGTGCATTAGGAGACAGGATTCTCTTTGTCTTTTTCAGCTTGAAGAGCAAATACTGGGTCAATGAGCAAAGGTAAGAAACCAATTCACAGACTGTGGTGGTAACAATGAATTTCTGTTTAACCATGGGGCCTCACAATGTTTCTCTGAATGGACAAGAGGAATTGTGGCAGATAGCATAGAACAAAGAGATGACTGCAGTGTGAAATAGGTTGTGGGTCAGCAAGGGTTTTATAAAGACAAAGGGATTATATTTGTTTGGATTACCCCACAAGGGTGAAGGCAAGAGACATACAATGGAACTATAACAATTTTATTATCTACACGAGTTTGACTAACAGGATCTGAGTGATAGAAAGTTAAATGCAGCGCTACACTGTGCTCTATTTAGTGCTCTGATGCAGCTCTTTCAAAGAGCAGCAGAAAAAAATACGATCCCTCCAAAAAAAACACCTGGGGAAGATGTAAACTAGGCATCGATCTACCGTATACATGGCGATAGCAACTGCAACTCCTTGTCCCCACTCTGAACACATGCAGTAATTATAAAACAGATTCCACTATTTGCTTCATGCTCGCATAGGGACATCTAACCCCAAAGTGATGTCTACACCCGGAGATACTAAACTTAGAAAGATGACATTAGCTTGAAGAAAATACTTGGGTTTTTCATCAATAGAGGAATTCATTTCAAGAGTAGCAGCTAGATGACTGGCTTCCTTTAGGGAATATCTTCTTGGTCGTGTGCAAACATTACTTTCTATGGGATTAGATTTTGGTTCATGTCATTCAATAATATTTGTTATTATGGCGTTTTGGCTGGCACCAGCACTGCTGCATACCTGCTCCACCAGCTTCACTCAGGGCAGCTGAAGTTTTAACTGAGGTCCATGATGTCTTCAGTCCTCCATGTTGTCTGAACAGTTCTATGCCAGTTATCTCCATCTAAAGATTTTGAACTGTAGGAATGGCTGTTTTCTCCAAGTATTCTATATACATAATAATTTTCTGAGGATCCTGGCATGAACCCCTCATAAATTAATATAAAGGCATAATACAACTTGTTAGGAAAAGAGTGGAGATTGTTATAGATAAATTATACCCTGTATGTAATTTAAACTTATATTAGGGGATTTTTAGTATTTACATCACTGTACAGAGGGTCTGTGATACAAGTGGCTGATAATACTATTCTCTTTGTTAGATATGGAGGAATTTCTATAGGAGGAAAGCTCCCTGTCCTTCAAGTTTCTGGAGATGAAGTTGTCAGTTTTTTCAGTGATTTGTGCCGAATGATGAATGTGACAGGAGTAAGCAAGATTTTTTCATCTCTTTACTGAAGAATTGTTACAAAGCTGAAAACCTGCAGCACTGGAATTCTCCCAGACAGCTGATCTTTATCCTTTTTTATTTTAGGGACAAACTTCACTGGCTGCTGCTAAAGAATTTTCTAATTTCCTTAAATACATGGAAACTGAAGATAATATTAAGGTATTTGCTGGAAACTGTCTGAAAATTTACTTTGAGTGTGTTTTGAGATAGAGCTCAAATAGTGAGAATATTACTAGTGGCATTCTCAGATGCAAAAGGAGCTGAAATACTATATTTATTTTAAATAACACTGGATAAATTGTTAATGCAAAGTTATTTTAATGAGTGGTTTTTTTTGTTTGTTTGTTTTTTAACTCATATTCTTAGTACTTCTTGATGCCCTAAATACTTTTGAGTAAGACACATTCTGCTAAATTTTAAAATGTCTTCAAAATTCCTTTACAATGGCTGCCCACCCCTTTAAAGCACAGTATGTGAGCTCCTCCTGCTGGACTGTGCTTACAAATTCTTGGTGCTGGATTCTTTCCTGTTGACAATGCCCACCAAAGTGGGTAAAAGGCAGCCAAGTTTTCTCCTGCAGCTCAGGGTTATTAGTGAAAGCTTTTTAAATGAATCTATGCTTTCTGACTCTTTTAGGTGTGGTTTAACAATAAAGGCTGGCATGCTATGGTTAGTTTCCTAAATGTAGCCAACAATGCAATCCTTAGAGCTAACCTGCGGACTGGACAAGCTCCTGAGGAGTATGGGATCACTGTTGTAAACCATCCTCTGAACCTCACTAAGGAGCAACTCTCTGAGGTCACTGTGTAAGTCTGCCTGTGTTTTGCCACTGACTTTACCTACCCTCTCCTGGCAGTTTACCACGTCCAGTGGTATATGAAAATATTTAAAAAAATACACAGATCATAATCAAAAAAGGCATCAGAAATTGTTCCTAAGTAACTACAAGTAGGCAATAGTCAAAAACCTCTGTCCTGGTGCCAAGGACAGCATACAGGTAGATTTTCAATGGCATGTAGTAGGGTTGATGTATTCCTGAACTTCAAAGCCATAACTTCTTGAAAAAGACACTCATAAGAAGACATGGCTTCCCACTCATGTCTTCTATTAAGTTTAGAAGTCAGTGAAACTGGAAGCTTTTGCCTTAGCACAGAGTCAAGACCTGTGCTTCATCTCACTTTGCAACTTGCCTTTTTGAGTACCTTTTCTCCCAGCTCCCAGACTATTTCTGCTGGTGTGCCTTAATGTCTACTTTGCGACACACCATCCAGAAAAGGCTGTCAAACTGAGATAGGAGATGAACTGTTCCAGAGAATGAAGGAAATTATTAAAAAGGAAAGGAAAATAGGAAAAAAAAAAAAAAAAAAAAAAAGAACTGAATGGTGCCATAAACAGCCCCATTTGTTAGCTGCTGTCCAGTTGTCCAGTGTGATATAGCAAGATACACAAGCACATTTTGAAATTGGAAAAGTCTTCTACTTCAAAATAACCTTGCTACTTTTAGATCTTAACATTTTTACCAGCTTTCCTAAATGCTAATGTAGTGCTGTGTTGCATCCATTCCCTTGCTCACAGTCTCTTCTTGTGCTTTGTTGCAGGCTGACCACTTCAGTGGATGCTCTTGTTGCCATCTGTGTGATTTTTGCCATGTCCTTTATCCCAGCCAGTTTTGTTTTATACCTGATTCAAGAACGTGTGACGAAAGCCAAACATCTCCAGTTTGTCAGTGGTGTGAGCCCTGCTATCTACTGGCTAACTAACTTCATGTGGGACATAGTGAGTAACTTCTGGTCTGATTTCATAGCCAGCAATTATTGCTGGGTTTGCGTTAACTGGAGACTGATCAGTGAATTGAGTGAAGGTGATTCTGAGCACTGCAAAGTACTCATTTCTTGAAGTTCTTTCTCAGAGTTTGTGCTAAGAATCTGACCTCTCCTAAGTAATGTCAGATGTAGAAATTGTCAGGTGCACAGCATTGAACTAATGGGAGGGTCGTAATCTGAGGATTTCCAGTCCTTAAAACTGAATGTGTAATCAAGTAAAACCTGCCGTAGCAGGGGAGAGCACTGCTGCCTGAAGCTAGTTACAACCATCTGTGACCCTGTCCTCAACAAGAAACTTAACGAGTGTCAAGATATTCAAAATAGCTAAGTGGGAGGTTCATGGGCTGCTGAAACAATAGCTGGAGGCCAGAAAAAGATCTCCAGGGTGTCTATTCGTTTAGCCCACTTAATCATGTTCACTGTGTTATGCCAAAAGGATTTAGAGCACAGGTCCAAGCTTGCTTAGACAAGGCTCAGCTATCCTCTCATTACTCTTCAGGCCATTCTGTCACGAAGAAACAAATTATTTGCCTTGTTAAAGCACAGCAAGGATCTTGTTTTGTGGTTATGCCGGCTCAAGGGCTTGTTTGATAAGAAAAGCATGAACATGGAGTAGAAAAAACAATAAAAATAAAAAATAAAAAAATTTAAAAGCCCCAAACGTTGGGTGTTTCAGAAGGTGCTTTTTCATGAGAAGGTAAAGCAAAACATTAATATATTAAATAAGGGAAAAGAATCAGATCTCTGAGTTCCTGTACCCTGCTGGTCACAGCAGCCTCCCATCAGCTTCACTGCTTCACTGCCAGGAATTCTGCTTGGCCATGGCCCTTGACAGCATGGTGCAAAGGTATTAACTGGGGTTAGCAGTTCTGTGAAATGCCGCTCTGCATGAGGAGCTCTGTGCATTGCAGTGGACCTGCACTACTAATGCTGAACAGAGAAACTGAATAGAGCAGCGGCCAAGCGTTATTCACTTTGGCCTCCTTCCAGTAATGTGGCTCAGATAACTAGCTCTTTCCTTCCTATACATAACCTTTGTATCACCAAAAACTGCATTTCCTTGTATACTCACTGCCTCTTCCTGTGGGCAACCTGCCAGCAGGACCATGAAACAGTCAGTTCCAAGCCATAACCTAAGAAACAACAATATGTTATAATTTTAATGAACAGTCCGATAAAAGACGCCTCAGAAAAATATCAAATGCTGCCAGAAATCCATTGAGTCAAAACCTTGAGTCTAGCTCATAAATTTGTGTTCCTCAGTACAAAATCCTTTGGGAGTATTGTTTAGGATCTAGATAGGTTTGCAGCCCTTCTCTGGTCTTACACACTGATCTTCACCTTGTGATGTGGCAGGTGAATTATGCAGTGAGTGCTGGACTGGTTGTGGTTATATTTGCTGGATTCAAGAAGAAAGCATACACTTCTCCAACTAACCTCCCCGTGCTTGTTGCTTTGCTGCTTCTGTATGGGTGAGTGTTCAGGATTATTCCTGCACGTGGAGGCCTGTATTTCACATGAAATTATTTCACATTGTTGAGCTTGGTGCTTAGTGAAATCCAGCTTCAAAGAATAAAACTAAGTTGGTACAATGCAGGTTAGAGCTGTATTCTGTTCCTAATTCAGGTTGGTTACACTCTTTGTCCAGCCACATGCTGTAAAGATTTTGTCACTACTTCACAGAAATTTTCACCATTGAATGTTGAAATTTTATCACTCCTCACTCCCACCTGCTACTGCACAGAAGATTTTTCTTAAATACATTCTCACAGAGGCACAACCAGTGTCACTCTTTGGCTTGGCTTTGGCCAGTGTTGAGTCCCTTTTGGAGCTGGCTGGAACTGTCTCTTCTCTAACGTGGGGCAGCTCCTGGACTCTTCTCACAGAGGCCACCCCTGCAGCCCTCCCGCTGCACATATATCTAATACATCGTCTAATTTACCTTGACACGTAAATCTAATACGTCATCTCATTCCTTTATGATATGCACACTGTGTAGGATTTTAATGGTCATTTATTTGCCTCATTGACAGCCAACACTAAAATATCATGCAGTGTTTTACCCAAGGGCAAAGAGAATTGAGTCTTCAGCAAATATTTTTTTTTCTTCAAATGAACATTTGTGTTGGCAAAATAGCCTTTTATAAGGAGGACTGGAATTCACTTCCTCTCATTTAATTAGTTATCATATGTCTTTATATATAAAAGAATATTCCTACTAGCTTTGTAGTGGGAGTTAATTTAGAGAAAAAAATCTAGAAAAAAAAAAAAAAAACTTCTTTAACTCTGGAGTTAAAAAAGAAATAAAGGTTTTTGTATCATCCTATGTATATCACAAATAAAATCTAAGAGGCCACAGATGTTTTCTGGACAGACTATCTTTAATTTATATCATAATATTTCTATATTTTACATGCAGATGGGCAGTAATTCCCATGATGTACCCTGCTTCTTCTTTCTTCAGCGTCCCTAGCACTGCTTATGTTGCATTGTCTTGTATTAATCTCTTTGTGGGGATCAACAGCAGTGCCGTTACATTCATCCTGGAGCTATTTGAAAATAACCCAGTAAGTAATGTTTTTGTTGTGACCTGGTTTTAAAAAGCTGTTAAAAGGATGTCCAAGCATAGCCATCTCTAACTGTCTTTCTCTATCTTGCCATTATTCTGGCAGTAAATAAGCGAGTGGAGAACTTGCTCTGTTACTGCAGGGACAGGTGAGCAGAGTAAACCATGGAAGCAAACCTCAGGGTTTGGTATCTTGGCTGCTGTTGGTATCTTGGGCTACCAACCATCCACGTACATGAGGAATGACATAGCTGACTGCCAGCCAATTACCTATCATTACCAATAGTATGTTTTACGACACCCTGTGCTGATAAAATCATTGTTCTTTGGTGGGAAGGAAAAACAGATACTGATTCAACTGGAGTCATGGTTTCAAGGGCCAACTTTACAATACTTAATGTCTGTGGGACAACAGGCCAGTATTGTTACTTTTGACAATATGTCTCCATTGCAGACATTGTGTCTCCAGAGAGATAACTGTCCTTCTCTGGATTCAGTGGTGGTGCAGCTAGATTGTTGCAGGTAGTTACAATGCATTGGGTATCTCCACCTTTCACCAAAGTCTGCTGTGTAGTTATGCCCAGGCACTGGTAGTTTTCAAAATTATGACAGCCCTGATCATGGAAATATTCCAGCTATAAATAAAGCTATTACGATAGAAAAGTACCACTCTTACTTCTTGCTCACAGTTCTTGTTTGCAATAGCTGACACCAGAACGGCATGTTGCCTCTGCTACATAGACAAATATTTCATTACAACTATTAATTTCTCTTCTCAGTGACAATTTTTCACAAGCACCTTGATGGTGCAGTGTATGCCAGCATCCTGCCATGCTGCAGATAAACATAGAACGTCCAGTTTCTCTGACATGAAAAATAACTTTTCATTCATTTTGCTATGTTTTAAGTCTTGTTTCAACTGCTTATGATGTTCTTTCTGTTCCTTATAGACTTTGCTAAAATTTAATAAAACATTGAAAAATGTGCTGATTGTCTTCCCACACTTTTGCCTGGGCCGTGGACTCATTGACTTGGCCATAAACCAAGCTGTGAGTGAAGTTTATGCCAGGTTTGGTAAGTAAGAGCCAATAACCAACAAGGTGTATCAATTTTACCTGGTCTGACCTTGGGTGAGATGTTTCAAAGGGTTGTTTTGGAAAACTAGAGTCTGTTTCTGAACTCCTCCCCTTTCACATGATCAGGTAAATGAGTATAAAAGCTCAGCCTCCCTGAAGGAATCACTGCTGCCAGAACTTTAGGGCCTGAGCAGTGGTCTGTATTGGAAATTAAACTATTTGCTCAGTGCCAGACTGAGGTGTCTTTCGATCAGTTGTCCTTAAGTCCCTAGATTATCACAGCTAGGATATATAATTTCATTTTGTTTGAATATTTTGGTGGCCCTCATGTTAATGGGGGCATGATCTTGGGATGTGGCAGTTTTTGTTATCAAACTTCTTGTTAAAAGAAAGCATAGAGGTAAAGCAAAACTTCTTTTTTCTTTTCTTTTCTTTTCTTTTCTTTTCTTTTCTTTTCTTTTCTTTTCTTTTCTTTTCTTTTCTTTTCTTTTCTTTTCGTCTCCTTTTCTTTTCGTCTCCTTTTCTTTTCGTCTCCTTTTCTTTTCGTCTCCTTTTCTTTTCGTCTCTTTTCTTTTCGTCTCTTTTCTTTTCGTCTCTTTTCGTCTCTTTTCTTTTCGTCTCTTTTCTTTTCGTCTCTTTTCTTTTCGTCTCTTTTCGTCTCTTTTTGTCTCTTTTCGTCTCGTCTCTCTTTTCGTCTCGTCTCTTTTCGTCTCTTTTCTTTTCCAGAAAATGTCTTTCGTATAATCCATACAAATTTAATGCTATGAAATCCAAATAAGAGCATATTCAGAGAGCTTATATTCATTTTTGCTCCCATGCAGCAGCTGAGCTTGGGGTGAAGTTTCTTAAGAATCTGTATTTATAATGCACTGGAAAAGGGCAGACATTGCCTGGTCATGATCAAATAAAGATTTTCATTCTAAACCATTATGCTTACACCTTTTGCTCTGATGTGCACTCTTTTTTTCAGCAGTATTTCATCTTGCTTTCTGGTGCCCTCTCCCTCCATAGGTGAGGAGCATGTTTCCAATCCTTTTCAGTGGGACTTTGTTGGAAAGAACCTGGTTGCCATGGCTGTTCAAGGAGTTGCATTCTTCATTCTGAATCTCCTTATGCAGCACCGTTTATTCTCCTCAAGATGGTATGTCTTTCTTTCTTTCTTTCCTTTTCTCTGAATTTATCGCAGCTTTTATAGCTTTATTCTATTTACTTATCTGATTTCATCTTAACTTGTTGCTAGTCTCTTTATCCGCATTGTTTTCATGGGATTTAAGAACATATTTATATAGCTTATTGAAGAAATTAGTTTTCTTGAACTAGGACTTCAGTGTAAATTAGGACGCTTAGGACACTAACGGTGAGATGATAAAATGACTTGGAAAGCTTGTAGTTTCCTAAGTAATGGCACGAAGTACTAGCCTGATATGCCAAGACTAGAATTCTAGTCCATTGCATAGGACAGTCACAGCCTGGGCGCTCTATTCAAACTTCCCTTCTCTGCTTTACAGACCTCTCTGTTTCAGTGAAAGCAGCTGCCTTCCAGCTGTGAGTGGGCTGTTCGTTGCTGTTGCAGATTGCCAACAAGACTACTAGTTGGTAATTCTGAAAATACTGCCTTACTGGGAAGGCTGCTCAGAAGATAGGTAGAAGGTTATCTATCAGTAGATACTGAAGAGCTGCCAAACAGTGAAAGCTGTTGCTTAGAGGCGGGTTGTCGTATCAGTGACTGGCAACATCATGCTCGTTTGAGCAAGCAATTTAATCCCTTTTCAGTATTTAGAGCTTAACTTTCAAAGGTCAGGGATTCTCCCAACCGCAGGAACGCTCCAGCCAATGTCACAAGTTTTCTGCTTCCACCAGTCACACTTTTGGCAATCGAGTAACTGTTGTTTCACACTGCTATTGTAACTGCACTCAGGGCAACTCACTGTTTCTGCATTCAATCATCTGTTTTTTTTTTCAGGTTTGCTGAGACTACCAAATCACCTGTTATTGATGAAGATGAGGATGTTGCAGAAGAAAGAAAAAGAATTATGAATGGAGGGAAAAAAACAGATATCTTAGAATTACAAGAACTGACCAAGGTACAATTTGAGAAGAATGAAATATATGAACCCAGTGTAAGCTGATTCTCATAGAATGTATTTCAACAGTGGATTCAGATGGTAATGTTTTCAAAATCAAGCTTGTACCTTGGAAAATAATGAACGTTTTAGAAGTCAGGGATTTATATGTTATTTGGCTATTTCCTTTTATTAGAAAACAAACCAGAAAATCCAGCAAGAATATTGAACCCCCCTCCCTCCCCCAACACACACACACACTCCTTTTCTTGAAGTATTTTACCTCACATCATCCAACTTGAATTATATATTGATTGTCCATTTCTAATACTAGTCTTTTCTTCTGCATTGCTGTTTTTCCATAGGTGAATTTCAGTCTCAAGTTCACCATTTAGTTCCTTTCACATTTAGGGCTATAGTTATTGCTAATGTATCTTATTTCAAGGCGGTGAAGGCATATAATTGTTGCTATCAGAATACATGCAAGCCTGAGCTACAAAAATAAAAAGGCTGCACACATTGTTGGGATCTCAAGAATAGAGAACTGGAGTATCATTCTCCAGATCTTGCTGTATCATTCCAATTTGTTTGGTATGTCAGAGATACTTTGCCCCAGCAAAGCATCAGGTCTGCTGCTTAGCACTAAAGATATGAAGTAAAAGGGTGCATGAAGGAAACTTGGAATTTTTAGGGGTTATTACAAATGTATTTAATGTAAATAAATGTCTGACTTGGTAGAATGTTTACTCTTTCTTTCCAAAATTTTGTCTTTTACTTTTGTCTTGGTTCTAAAGTTGCCTCATTCCAACAGCATTAAACCAAAAAAAAAAAAAAATCAGAAAATTTTCTTTACTGCAAAAGTCCTGAAATACATATATTTTTTTCTGTCATTTTAGATTTATGCAGGTAGGCACAAGCCGGCAGTGGACAGGCTCTGTGTTGGCATCCGTCCTGGAGAGGTAGGTTGTTCAACAGCACTAGATAACTCATTCCATGGATTAGTTCAAATTGCATGCCCTTGTTGATTTATAAGCTGGAAATACTAAAAAATGTGACACACTTTATAATTCAGTGCTTTGGTCTTTTGGGAGTCAATGGTGCTGGCAAAACAACAACATTCAAAATGCTGACTGGAGATACTGATGTGACATCTGGAGATGCTATAGTGGCTGGCAATAGGTAAGTACCTTAAAGAAACAAAACGGTGACAGTTCATTTACCATGACAGACTCCTAGTCTCAATGACCCAGTAGCTCCCTTCCAGTTTTATGGGACTGAGAGAGACCATACTAACAGCTTTAACACTGTGTTGTAAAATCTGGGGGTAAGTTATACTAATGCTAGCAGTGCAACTAGCCAATCAGATCTAATGGCGAGAGCTTCCAAACATAAGATAACATATCCAAGAGAGCATTTTGATTTGAGCTTTGGAACTTTTCTCTGTTTTAGCTGCTTTGTTTAAACAGGGCTGGCATAATGCCGTAACAAGTCGTCACTACATCGTGATTCAATATTTATGTAAATTCAGTTCCAGGTTGTGCATCTTGGTTCTTTAGGTGTAGTGGGGGTTTGACTCTTTGATGTGATTTGAATAAACAGCTGTTTTGTGGCCAGGACATGATTCTGGGCAACCTGCAGCATTTGACCTTGCTTGAGCAGGGTGGATGGACAAAGACGATGTCCAGAGGTTCATTCCAACCTCAGTCATTCTGTGATTCTGTATTTCTCTCATCTTCTCCCATTGCTACTACCAGCAAACATTGTTAGCTTCATATCTTGCATGTCTGTTCCCAGTGACCACAATCTGAGATGAAATTTCCTAATTTTTAAATCTCAAAATAAACACCATTTGTAAAAAGTAAAATGTGTTGAGAACTTCTCTTTAAGTTGGCCTATACTTACACAGAAAGTGGATTTGCACTCTTAACCAGAGCTTAGCTGGCTTAGATGAGAATGAATTACTTGCTACACTGTACAAACATTTTAGTAGATTCTTGTACTGGGGAGAGTTCATTTTCCTCTTAGAAAAGTTGCCCCAGAAAAGAAAGATTTTATTCAAACTGTCCATTTCTATCTTAAATCTAGTGTTACAGGTGTAAGATTTTTTTCTTTGTTTCTCCAGTATATTGACTGACATTTCTAGTGTCCATCAAAACATGGGATACTGTCCTCAGTTTGATGCCCTTGATGACCTGCTCACAGGACGAGAACATCTGTATTTATATGCACGCCTGCGAGGGGTTCCAGCAGAGGAAATCAAGAGGGTAAAGCATCTCACTTTTGACTTGTATGTAGTTACAGTGAATGTTTGTGATGATTCACCTCATGCCAAAGTCCAAAGTTTCCAAGGTGGGCTTGCTTTTCTCTGCGTTGAAGTCCTCGGAGTGGTTCTTGTTATTTGGAGAATGTACAAGAATGCACAGTCAAATCCAGGTTCATAGGCATTAATGGTACTTGCAAAACTGTGGAGCCAGCTCTGGAAGGCTAAGGATGCAACTGCTGTGACTCAGAACTGGTATGGTTACTGTTTTGTTATTTTATTTGAAGTTGTTTATGAGGAAAAAAAAAAAAAAAAAAAAAAAACATGAAGATTGCAGAACAAAATAATGTACATTCTTGCACAAATAGGAAGTCTACAGCTAAGGCTGGGTTACAGCTTTGCTTCAAGGAATTAGAATCCCCCTCATCATATCATCATAATATATATATTTTTTTTGACTCCACTGCTCCAGTACTAAAACAAATGTGCCAAAACCCAGGGGTTTGCCAGAAGAGGGATGCATCAGCAATCCAGTCTGCTGTGTATTAGCTGCCGTGTGAGGAAAAAGATGTTCTTTCTCATAGGTTGCAGAATGGGGCATCCAGAAGCTGGGACTTCCCATGTACGCAGACCAGCTGGCTGGTACCTACAGTGGTGGCAACAAGCGCAAGCTCTCCACTGCCATTGCACTCATAGGCTGCCCACCACTCATCTTGCTGGTAAGTGTCATGGTAGCATAGCTCTGTGATAGCTCAATATGACATTTCATAAAACTACATGCTAAAGAGCTACAAGGATGTTAATGATTGTTCTTGCAAGCTCCTTTCTGCCTCAACTTACATCTACTTCCGTGTAAACTTGAGTTCTTTCATTTCAGGGGTAGACTGGGATGCATTGTGAGATTCTGTTTCAAATGGAACCTAAGTTATGGAAGAAAGGTCTTCAGTAAAGAATGGCTTGAGATAAAATCTATAACCTAGACAAATCTGAATTTAAATCCATGTTTGGATTTGGATTTCAGTCCGCCTTTTCTTGTCAGAGTAGAACCAGTCATGTAAAAAACGGATCTTATGACATATACATTGCTGCTTTTTCCAGCAGAACAGAGTTGCCCTTTTGCAACATTTAATATCTTTGGAATGAACTATAAATTTTTTGAATAAACTATACAAATGCTGAAACACAGTCCTCATCAACTAACATAAATTATCAGATAATTGCATATCTCAAGGGTAATTTTAAATGCAATCGATACAAAAATTCTTTATTTAGATTATACTATACCACCTAAATCCATAGGCTATAGAGAAACATTAATAACTGCTCACTAGTTAATAGCTTAATAGTTCCTTCACCTATTTAATATGCCTTTACACGTATTCTGCCTGAACATAATAAGCAGCCAGATGATGTTTTCTCACAATATATTTTATTTATTTATTTATTTTCAGCTGGTTTAAATCATGGTGGCTTCACAAGCTTCTTGGGTTGCAAAATGTCCTGTTTCTGAAAGAAAGAAGGTTCCTTTTAAAGCCAGACTTGACACAGTTTGATGCAGCTGCTACTACATCACGTTCTTTTCTTTTATTTTTATTTTAGGGCCTAAATGTTTTGCTAATGGGGTATCACGAGGCTTACATTTTTTATAGCTAAGCCTCCAGACTGTGGAATGCCTTTGTTAGAACATTCAGTGTTCCTTTCCCTGTAGCTGTGCCCTACACAGACAGCACTGTACTCTTACGCATGATTTCTTTTATTTGTTTCCTTACAGCTTTGTGCCAAGAAAGCTTAGTATTCGTTCACTTACATATTTCTCAAGGCATTTGTGCTTTCTCAAGGTACAGATTTCAGTAGGGGAGTAGCTATATCAGCTATATGCTAATTCCCAAACGTGCAACAGATTGATTCCAATGGTTTACTTTTAAATGATTTTTTTTTTACCTGCTTTTCTTAAACTGGCTGTCTCAACATTTCCCTTCCAGGATGAACCAACTACTGGAATGGACCCTCATTCCCGGCGCCTCCTGTGGGACTCTATTGTCAGCGTGCTCAGAGATGGACGAGCTGTGGTTCTAACTTCACACAGGTATAGAGCTGGGATTCAGAATGCCCAAGAAGCTGACGTTCATCTGCTGGCTTTTATCTCAAATATATTTTCTCTGTTCTGAAAGTATGGAGGAATGTGAAGCTCTCTGTACTCGTCTAGCCATCATGGTAAAAGGTACCTTCAAGTGCCTGGGCACAATTCAGCAGCTAAAATACAAGTAAGTTGAATATATTATGGTGGTTTTTATGGGAAAACTTAGTACATGTGACATGAACTGTTGTTAATACAGCAAACCAATCTGAAGAGCTGTTGTTTGAACAGACCAATTTCTGGGTGTAACTCTATGGTATTCTAGATGATTTAGGCAGACCTTGTTTTCAACTCCGCTATGCTACAAGCCACTTCTGCAGGACAAACACAGAGCTTCCTACAAAGCTAGATCTAAGGCATAATTTTTCAGATATTGTTATTGCTTTCATAGCTGCTGAAAATGATTTTTTTCCCTGAATAACGAAATGATCTCCTCATCCAATTCCCAAACCCATATGTGCTTCCCAGGTTTGGAGATGGCTACATTGTCACTCTGAAAATCAAAGCTCCAAAGGCAGGGCTGCCTCCAGATCCTAGTCGTGCTGAGCAATTCATACGCATAAACTTCCCAGGGAGTTTACAGAGAGAGAAACACTACAACATGCTGCAGTACCAGATTTGCTCGTCCTCTCTGGCTAAGATTTTTCGATTAATAATCTCCAATAAGGAAAACTTGCATATTGAAGAATACTCTGTCTCTCAAACAACTTTAGATCAGGTGAGTAAAAAAAAATAAAGCATCCATGAGAAAGCCTATTATGCGATGCAATGAAGGAGGTGTCCAAACAACTGAAGGACCAAACTGCTTAGAGAATTCTCTCACATCTCCTTCTCAGACAATTTCCCAGACTCCTTATCAAGGAAGGTGGATCAGGTATGAAATCTGAAACTAATTCCCTGTGTAAATAGGTGCCAGTTGAATGCTGGTGAGACAGCATTTCCCAGATGCTAGAGTTCCCACAACCCATTCCTTCAGGAGCAAGGTAAGCTAGTCATAATGAGGCTTTTTGAGCTAGGAATGATCTAATACTTCTTTCCATTTCATTTTAAGTAAGAGATTTGGACTATGTTGTGTCAGAGATGCTGATAGAGGGATGTGGTATTTAGTTAAATGTTTTTATGTCTCATTATGGTTATTATGCCAGAGCAATATACTGGAATCCAGTGTCTCAGTTCAATACATCTCTGGATTCCCTTTTCTGTATCTTCCCTGCAGAGATGCCAATGTACAGAGACTCACCTCAGTTATGAGGTGATAACATTTTCTGCTTTCCTCACACAGATTTTTGTGAACTTTGCTAAGCAGCAGATGGAGGATGAGGAAATTCCTTTGCATCCCCGTGCAGCTGGAGCCAGTCGAGAAGCGAAGGTGTCCCCTGCTTTGCATCAGCAAGCAGTTGCATAGACTATTCCTACAGTCACTAGCACTTAGTGTGCCATACCAGAGCAGTAAAAAGTAAAACAAGACTCCTAGGCTCAGTATTATCCTGATTTTTCATACCTTTCCAAGAACTGTGCTCGCAACTCCCTAGCAACAGCAAACTTCTGCTACTCTACCAGGAACAGTGCATACAGCGCGTGCTCAAAGTGTTGAAGTAAAGGCTGATACTTGGTTCTACAACGAAATCTTCTAACGTAAAGTTCATTTAAGATACAAGAAGAGAAGTCACATTCCTCCTTGTTGACATGTAAAGAGCATTAAAACCAGTTTCTCTATCTGGCCCTTTCAGGCTGATAGGTTTTTCTCATTTAACTTGTTTTTCATTCTTGGCAATGGAAATAGACAGTTGTCTCAGCAAAAATGAGAAGAAATCGTTAAGATCTCAGACCCAGGCAAGAATTTGCTTAAAAGAAAACATCTTAATGAAAATTATTTCATACCCACTCATCTTCAAGTTCAGAAATAGAAACAGAATATCAAATTGGGGTTTAAAGAAAACAGAGTATGTGCAAATTGGCCCAAAGTTCAGTTTTATCATGGAGGCTTGGAAAAACATCTTTGTTACTGAACAAGATCAAACTTTTCTTCTTTCCTGTGACCTGGACCTCAAGTGGGAGTGTAGTGTGAGTAGGGTATGTGTTTTGTCCGTGTTCAGGAGAATTTCACCAGCTTGTACTCCACACTGCACTCGGTGGGAAATCATTTGACATTTAGCTCTTTTGTCTGGTTCACAGTTAAACTAGTGGAAAATAACAGTACTTAAAACAAATTCATAATGATGTATTGCTTCAGTTATCTAAGAAATCATTTCATTTCCAAGAAATCTCCAAGATGTGATACAGAAATAAAATTTGGGTCATGTTTTTTTTATTATTATTTTTTTTTCTTCAGTTTATCTTCTTATTTAATGAAAGTACATTCTTGCTTTGTGCTTTACAAAATATTATGAAACTTTGCCAACCAGCTGTAGTCTTCCTCTTTCGCCGTAATTATTTCAACTGAATTCAATGTAAAGGCTAGAATTTATTGCATATTTCACCCTTACAAATAGCTGCAAATCTTTCTATACATCCATTATAAATAAATTAATCATAAAACAAAACAGTATCTATGCATTCTCTTCATATTCTGAAACAGCTTCTTCAAAATGTCGTTCAGATAGACTGCAATAGTCTCTTTTTTTTTACTAGATTTGCACAAAACCGAACTAAATCCCACTGAACATCTTGTGAGAAAGAAAACACAGGAAGTTCAAAATGTAGCTGATTTTTTTATCCCTGGCTCTGAAAATAGGAAGGGAGCTAGCAACCACTAGCAGCCACTTTTTGTATTTACAAAGTACATTAAAAATTATTCAGAGAATACTGACAAATAATACAAGGTAAAAGGTCCTTTTGTAACATAAGTACTTGTTATATGAAAACAGGCCAAATATCACAGACAGCATAGATCAGATCTTAGGAATCTTATTTACTAGTATGCAATTTACTAATGAAGAGTACTAAAACCAAAACAAACAGAAAACAAGCTTCCCCCCCAAAAATCAACACAAGATGTTACATCTACAAATTTAAATTATAGGTTAGACCCAAAACAGGTATTTGAGATATTGCCTATTTCTTTATTCCAGGAACCATTCATATTCTTTGGTAATGTTGTTTGTCACAAAGCACCTGTCCCCAGGCAGCACACTCTCTTTTTCAAGTCAAAGAAGGCAGAACATGCAACGGTCTTCAGGCCAGCTGGCCATGCTGTCTGAGCTGAGCTCTCTAGTAGTTGGCTGGTATGTCCTCGTTCCAATGTACTTATGTCACAGTCTTGTAGAGTGCCACTGCTAAATTTGGAGCTACGTTTCAGCACAGGCTTCTCAGTATCTCAGAGTCATCAGTCTAAATAGACTAGTACAGGAAAATGTAAGTCAATCGGGTTGCAGTGAACTTTTGCAGGAGCTTTTGGCTACCAAATGTGCAATGAAGCCTTCCTTTTTGAAGGTGCATCTGAGTTGAGGAATTCTTGAACGTAAGAAAGTATAGTTTTCAAATGTACACGATTTCCCTCAGCAGTGGAGCTTTAACATACAACAGAATTATTTAAATTCATTCACTTATTTTTTGGCAGGAGGTTTATGAATAAAAAGATCCGTCAGCTTTTTCTTCTTGAAGTTCCATGCAATATTGAAGTCAACCTTTTTTTTTTTACAACAAAAAGGGAATAATTGGCATTCTAAGACTTGGATAATCCTTGAATTCTCGTAGGTAGGTGTAGTGTTTATCTTTTGCCCAGATTGTCATCTGAATGAAGCAAAGCAAGGTGAACAGACCCACTGAGAGGAAGAAAAACAAAAAGATATGCTTCATAGCCAGGGAAAGAACATGCTCTTGTTGCTGACAATGCTTCAGAGAGAAGTTCCAAAACTTTACTCACCTGGAACACACTGAGTCATGACAGTGAAACTGATCCATGTCCCCACCTGTTTTGGCCAAGGAAATTTAAAACATTTCTGATGACAGCATTTGCACTTATGTCTCTATTGATCAAAACCAACCTTGTCCTAGTATAGGTAAATAAAAAAGCCAAGGTCAGCCAGATCATTTTCTAATGTGAATAACCTTTAGCCAAAAAGGTGATCAGTGCCTTGTTATCACAAACAAAACCTTCATGTTTGCTTCCATACTTAATATGACAATTTTAAGCATTACAGCGTAGCTTCCTTTTTCTCTGCCTAATTTGTATTTGTCACTTGTCCATCAACGGTAGGCAGAGTAATTTTTTACGGCCTGAGACTTAACGCTGTTCTCATTAACATCTGCTAATGACAGAATCACACTTAATCTTCACGTAAGTCAAAACCTGACACAGTCTTTCTGCACAAAAGTGAATTTTACACTCAGTTGCACTGTTTCTAACAAGTTTTGCATAGAGTTGGGAGTTTGGCTCCTGATTAAGGAATATGAAGCAATAAACTGTTTCAAGCTTCTCAACCAGACAGCATCAACACAAAGGACTGTATAACTTAGGAAAATGGGGATGAAGACCTGGCAAGCAATGCCTCATACGCACTACTTCTCCATTTTCTCTACTACAGTATCCTCTATTTACCTGTGCACTATCTTCCTGTACGTTGTGGTATTTATTCCTGGGCTCTCTTACATTTTAAATCCATTAGATGCCCCAATCCACTCACTGCCACACACCCTCAGTGTCAATCCCCCTATTCCTGTCTGCAAAGTTTCCACTGCTTCAAAGTGCATTTATATCTTGCCTAGCAGCTACTCTGAAGCACAGGCCGAGGTCTTTTTGGCCCGTAAATACTGCCTCAAGGGTGGACAGGAAGAACAGGTAAGTTCCTGTCTGCAGTGTGGTTTCTTGGGGTTTAGAAGAGGAGGGAAAATGTATTGGGCTGAACTGTTTCAGAGTTTTATTCCATGTTTTAACATGCCAGAAGAAATGAGAACTTACCCAGCAAAACTAAAATCTTAACAGCTTGTTTGAAAATACGTACCTCATAGGTATAGTTAGGGCAAGACACAAAGAAAAACAGCCATGTGAAAGGATTCTTTGTTGGATATGGGATCTTACGGGTTTTGGATCCTATAGATTAGAAAACAAATCACAAAATATTCATACTCCTAGATATATCATTTCCTATAAAGACAACCCAAATCTGCCTACTCCTGCGCCTCATCACTGTCATAGGGACAAGCAGGATGTGGGAAAACAGGATGTCCTCTGGACCCACAAGAAGGAACAGGATAACTGTGAGGAAATTCGCTGGACATTAGCTAGACATCTACATAACCCTTTGATCGCAGTCACACCTGTGGTGACTTAGGTATGTTTTAGATGTTAGAAGTTAAAGGTGTTCTCTGTTTGTCACAGAGCTGGATTTTAATAGTCATAGTTGATAGCTGTTCAGATGTTTGGCTCATGCACAAGGAGCTTTAGATCTTGTGCTCCTCTTCATACAAAGTCAGTGAAATTACTTTCCCTTGCTCACCAATGTGTTGCTTATACCAGCACTTCTGCACTACCCGTGTTCCCTTCTGTGCTACCTGTGTAATTTATACCCTCCAGAACCAGTCCTTTCATGAGGCAGCATAACTGTGGAAGTACTGAATGGCTGGACTAAAGTGAAAAATGATAATGTAATTTTTACCATCTCTCCGGAGGTCACTAAGTGCAACATGAATGGAAAAATTTCCAGCTTCACACAGCTGCAAGAAAAGGCATGACAGTTAAAATGCGCTTCTCTTCCACCTACTCTTCTTCCCTTTGTTATTTCTCAGGGTATTAAAAAAAAAAAGTTGAAGTTATTGTAAACAAGATTTAAAAAAGGGAGTTAATTGTAAATAACCAAGATTGCTTTCTGACAGGTGGATGGAATCTTTTTTTGTTCAAACATTAGACCATATGCTCTGTTACACTATTTATTAGATTTGCCAACAAATGTGGACTCGCTGTCCAAAAGATCAAATGTACTTCTTACACAGTCCCCATGACATTTAAAGGCAATAAATAAAGCAGATAAAAGTAAATCCAGGAGACACTTCCTTTATCTTTTACCTATGTCTTTAAAAACACCAGAAAACTTGATTTGGACAGTTTTGATTTCTCAAAAGTTATCAAAATCCCAAGGAGGATATGAGTTGAGCTGTAAGTTTTCTTTTCTAGAGTATTATTGATACAAATCATGAAATGTAATTGACCCAGCTTCCTCCACTGGCTTTAAATAATGCTTCCCCAAGCAATTATGTAGAAAATGTATTGAAACAACCCATTTATAGGATTATGGATAGTCTTCAGTGTCTGCAGAGCATAACCATTAAAGCAAATGACTGGTCATCAGACCTCCCGAGTTTTATTGTCAGCTCTTGTACATAGTTATGCAGTCTCTCTATACAATGGGAATAGGTTACTAACTCACAGAAATTTCATACCAGGAAGCTGCTTTGAGAATCTCCAGTAATTAACCTTTAGTTTCTTAAAGCAAGTGAACAGCTGGTGTTTTAAGTGAGTTAAACGTACATAAGAAAAATGGGTACATCTTTGTTGGCTACGCTAATGTTACTTCTGCACGTATGGAAATGTTCCTAGGAACAGTGAGAATGAACAGACACTGTCTTAAGAATTTTGCTTTGTAAGGAAAGCTGTAAAAAATGTTCCTGAAAATGCTTGTAAGGAGCAACACCTCCTCCCCTCACCTCCATTTGCTGCTAACAGTTGTATCAAAATGAATGCCTTCCCTTGGAAATAAGCAATGTACTGTCTTAGTTGGCCAGTTCACTACATTTTATGACCCGTTGTGATTCTTAACGCTCAATGAACAATTCACAAAAACAAACTCACTGGCTTTTACACACAGTGGCACAAACCGATAGTTCCAAGATTCTTTTAGACTGTGAGAGATCATTTTAGCAGTTCAGTATCCCAGTCTTAGAATGGATACTTAATCAAAATCTTCCCTTCTATACAAGATCACATTAGAAACTGACAGATGTATCTGTTCGGCATGCAGGTGGTTAGCTTTAGTAGTATGTCCCAAGTATTCTAGTTTTAAGTGTCTGCTTATCCTACCCATTCCCCCACTTACACAACCTAAAAAATAAACCAGCATGTTTTAGCATTTTATAAAAGGAGCAACAGACCTACCAGAAACATGATCACAGCACAATTAATCTGCTTTTTCCCATAAGCTACAAAACAAAATGTTTACATATGGTTAGCACTAATATACAGCCAATAAAGGACTTAAAACATGTTGAGGGCTTTTATGCTACTTACAAGGAGGAGTGTAAAGAGGATGATTGATGTAATAAGCAAGCCAAGCTGCAAATCCCCAGTAATACAAGCAGTTCTGAAAAACAGTTATTTTTACTTTGTTTCAGTACAATCCTCTGGGTCGGTATTCACTGCAAGGACCACTGATAACAATCAATTGGGCTGATCCTCCAAGTTTTTGATAATACAACAAAAAGTGACAACGCTGGGTATGGTAAGGCAGGAGCAGACAACAGGAAATAACAGGAAGGAAGTGGTGCTCATAGAGTAAGATTTCCTTTCAAATATCTCAGAGCTGTTAAATTTATAAACAGTTTTAGAAAGTACAATTCTACTATTGGAAACAGATTTATCTTGTCTGACAAGACATTTGGCCAAAGATGATGCGCCATACAGACTGTATGTTACAGACAGACTTGTTTTGCTAACCCCTGAGACTTTATAAAACCTGATTTAGGCACTGTGCTCTCTTCTTTGCTTACTACTTTGTATTTATTTGTACAATTTTTATTTGTACAATTTATCGACATTCTTTTTCTCCTTCATCTCATTGGTTTTCTTTCCTTCACATGCCTTAACTCTTCCTTCTTTAGAACGTCACACCTGATCTTTCCCTTAGTCCCTTTCACCATGATATCTTTATTTTGTCCCTTTTGGTGCTGTTCTTGGCTTTCTGTGATCCAGCTTCCATTCTCTAAACGCTGATAATGAAGCTTGCACTGTACTGACTCATTCCTGGCTAATTTCAAGAGCTTCATCCAAAAAAAAAAAAAAAAAAAAAAATGGTTTGGCTTTCCCATTTCTGCCTATTGTAGTTTTTCTCCTTCAGTATCTTGGTGACAGGTTATCTTCTCCCTCCTTATATGTCTGCTGGGAAGCCCTTTCTTGGCCTATTCCTCTTTCTCCTCTATGGTCTCAACTCTATGTGCCATTCTCTTACAGACAGACCTTAAGCATTCTTGACAACTCATACACCTGTCTCCCATCAGTTCAGATTTCCTCCTTTATCAAAGATAGTGCAATCATTGAACTGCCCAGAGACCTAAGACAAAATGAACACCCTTTTGGGTATGCTGTAGTACAAACACATAATGGTTCCTTGCTCTGGGATTATATATTACTAGGTAACTGATGAGACAGAGCAAATTACTAACTGATGATTATAGATCAGGTACGACAAGGGCAAAGAGAGTAAGTATCTTCCCTGTGATGACCTCCCTTTTATCCAGGAAAAGCAGCAGAGCTGGAGGAACAACTCCAGTGAGGAACAATCTAGTCGGTGTCCTACTGATAAACTCCTGCTTCCTCCCTAACGTTGATTTCTTCTGCCATCACCCACAATGTACTAACTGCTGGGCAAACTTAGGTGGAAATGGTTCGCTGTAATCTTGGAATGGCACCTCATGAACAACCATCCTGTAACTATGAAAGTTGGCACGGGGTGGGCCATATGGGAATGGATGTTAGTAAAGTTAAATAATTATGGCTCAGCTCCCAATAATACATGGTGCAATTAAACTGATTATTCATCCAAAGAACATGATTGACCACAATCGTTATAAGTTATACCTCAGTTGTAAGAAAAGGAGCTTTAAGATGAGTGGAGTCTGCCACTGCTACTATCTTTAGCAGTACTACTACAAATGGCAAGCTTTCACTAGAAGCCCTTACTGCTCATACAAAAGCCTCCAGTGAGGTTCAGATAGGAGCATCAGAATATATGCAGGCTTAATGAACTCACTTGAAAGAAGGGAATTGTTTCTGTGAATCTTTCATATTCCAGATAAATAACAAAGCCTTACAATAGTCTTATATAAAGAGGTTTTGTAACCTCTTTGTAACCTTTGGATCAAGTTGAGATATTGCAGGAATGGTTTATTTATGAGATCTCTAAGTTTAAATATTTCTGGTTAGCATTTTCATTTTCTCTACTCCGACTTATCATCATTCCTATGATAAACAAAACTATTTCTTAAAGTTCTGCCTACGTTTACTCATATCCAGCATGTTTCTTCTGGTTTAAATGATATTTCTTTAGCTCTAGTTGTTTGATTTTTTTTCCTCCAGATGTGATCATAGAAAGCAGTAATATCCTGGTTTTTTACCCATTAAAATGCTGTGTAAGACCAGTCATATGACCAATCTTCGAGGAATTCCACTGGTAACCTCCCTATTAATAAAGGTATGAGAGATCCTTTCCTGGTACAACCGCTATCATCTTTCCCCTTGTTAGTTCCTTTACCACCACACGGGTTTTTTGTATTAATCCTTGTTTTACTCATACTGAGCCATGTATCTGAGAAATAATTATATTATCCTAATCTGGCATGAACTGCTTTTGGTGAACCCTTACTGCATTTTACTGCATCATTTATTCCCATTTCAATTGGTGAACAAAGGATGAAAATCACAAATCTCATCAATTCCTGTCTCAGACCTTCCTTCTCATAGCGAAACTTAAGTATCTTTTGCTAACTGAAACATTCCGTTGTGCTTGGGAAATAAGCATCTATATTTGCTTTGTATGTGATCACACACTTAAATTAAGAAGCTTTGTCTACCATCTGTGTGTGAGAGAAAAAAGGGAAGAGGATGTGATACTTTTCTGACTGGCACGATTCTGGAGTAACACCATCAAAGTCAATGAAATTACAAAAGCAAATCAAACCCAAGCACTGCTAAGCAGGGAAAACTGAGAGCAACTTTACAGATGAAAGCAAGTACCACCAACCTGAAAAGGTAGAAAAGTGATCAGAATGACTGCTACAAGTGACAATTTTAGCAACTACATTTAGTTTGGTCTGAAAGGAAATAAAAGTTGGCAAGGAGCACAGTGAAAAATGAAGATTTATCACACTGTACAGATTATTTTTCAAAGTAAAGTTGCCCATATAACTGTTGTTTAGCATGCATTAGCTACTACTGTGTGAAGAACAAGTCTTTAAGAGATCTGCTAGCCTTTTAACAATCCCTGCGTTCTTCTGCTTCAGAAAACACCGACAGTAAGTTGCCAGGGAGGGTTCTTTCTGAGGGCCACTGCTCAACTACAGACCCTCATTCCATTTAGAAAGCATGAAGCCATCACCAGAACTATCAGAGCCGCTGCAAAGCTGTAAGGAGTTAGCCACAAGGTAAAGCATCAACTGTCTGGAATATTCACTGCCATAATGCAAATTCCAAGGGACTGTCTAAATGCAAAACATTAACTACCCAAATGGTCATACTATATGGTATGTTTTTCTAGCTGTAGATGATAATCTCTTGTTTTCCTGAGTACAAAGAGCATTTTTGAATATCACTGTGTACTCTGTTGCTAACATTTTAAAATAACCACAGCCCATACAAAACCGTGCAGCTTTGCAGACAGCTAGGAAATAAGGGATCTGCATCTCAATGGCTGCCCTATGCCACAGCAGCACCGGAAACGGTATGGGGGGCTCCTGGGTGAGAAGAAAATATACAACAAACAAGTTTACTTTGCACTGGAACAATGAGAGGTAAATTAACAGTTGCTTATCAACAAAGACAGTATGAGGTGGGGAGAAGTAAAGCAACTGTTACAAAAAGTTTCCTTTTTTTTTTCTTTTTAATAATAATAATAAAAAAAACCCTCCCAACATTGCACCTATCTGTGCTACCTTAAAAGTTAAATTCAGTAAACCTTCACACCCAGGAAGGTAGCTGAATGGAAAGGAAGGGAGGGCTGAAGGTCTAAAATTTTAAGAGAGCAATGAGAAAACTGTAATGTGAATAACTGTATGGCAACAAATGGGTTATACAATAGTCACATTAAGAAATCTTTTGAAAGAACTACAGATTCATGGGTAAGATTTGCTGCACATTACTACAAACGCCACACCAAAAAATCTGTGCTGCAGAGGCAGAGAATAGGTTGGCTAGGTTGGATTTGTAGGGGGGGCTATGGATAGATTCTGTCACAATTTACCTTCACAATATTCCTCAGTGGCATAGTCCCATGGGAGAACCGATGAACAAATATTGTTTCAATCAACCTTTTGATGTAGTGGAAAGAATGGCAGATACATGCCAAGCTAGAAACAGCAAGACAAAAGCATTTAAGAGTGCTTAAAAAAACAAATGTGGCAAGACATTTGGAGTAAGACTACAATGCTAACAAGTAATACAGCTCAAGCCTGCATACGGACTTACTTAACTACTGGATGTGGGCTTGATGTAAACCTCTCATCCAGTCCATACACAAAAGGCATGCGGAAATAAAACAGAAAATAGATGAACAATGGACCTGTATATTCTATCAAAAATACCTGCAAAAAGAGAGAAAATAATTAGACAGCTGAATCAGATGGTGGTTCTGCTTTGGTTTCTTTGTGATAAGTAATGCAGTGGGATAAACACCTCCATTGACCCAGAATGGCATTTGGAGATGCAGGGAGGGAATAGCAGGTTTGGGCTTAGGCTATGAAATCAGTAGACATGCACATAAATGTTCTGCAATGTATTTGCCTCAGTTGCATACAAACAGCCATTGCCAGTGCAGCTGACACAGTATGGGAATGAAAAGCTAATCACAGCAGCCCAGAGATCATGATAACTGTGCATGCATGTTACATTTATGCAGCTCTCACCCTCCTCTTGCCCTTAAAAACTATTCATTTATTTTGGGTTAAAATGAAAGTTGTTGAAGAATTTCTCTTGAAGGAAATGAGCTTTCTTTGTAATGAATGAATTTTATTTAAACTGGAAACACGGTTTGCAAGTGTTCACAGGTGACCCCATCTATATGAACAGTTAGCACAGCAGATATTCTGGAAAACAATCAATTAATTCTATACTCAAATACTCTTTCATTGGGGATGGGGGGGAAGAGGAAACTAAAGAAACCTAACTTCATTTCAGGTAGGAGTGTATTTCTCATGAGCATCACTTGATATTGAGGTTAGCTTTGGACCAAGCATTAACAGTTGCATTTTCCATTTTTAAAGTGAGGAAGGCAGGTCAATACTTCATTTATGGAGAAAGAAGGGACATTGATTGTAATTCTGTCGAAGAAAACAGGTCACTTTTCGAATGTGTTTAGAGTTATTTTAACTATGAAAAAAGATGTTTGCATTTCAGCTTCTGTAACAGAATCAGTATTTTCTGTGGCAAAGGTAGGACTTGATTGTCTTTTTTATTTGATGAACCTGAAGCATTTCTTGGCTTACATTTGAATGAACTAGTCTGAAGGGCAGGGAAAGCAGAAGGTAAAGGCCAGATTATGGAATTGAAGAAGTCTGGTGTATTTTACTGTGATATTTTAGTATATATTACTGCATGTATGTCTTGGAGTCTACATTGCTATTAGGAGTTTTGCTTGTCTTACTGGTTTATGGCTTGTGTAATAGCTGACTTACTTATCACCATAGCATTTAAAGTGATGATCTGAAGATTTAGTCTTGCAGATATTTTTTAATTTTTTTTTTTTTTTTTGCTTCCTGTATCATTGCTATGTCGTTAACACAAGATTTTAGTAATGTTTCATAGCTAGGAAATGGTAAATGTGTGGTAAATTACTGGGTACCTTTCCCTTTGTGCTGTGCTGGTTCATTATAACTAGTGGAAAATATGTGCACCTTGGAGATTCTGAAGAACTTTCTAGGGTTATTGGTCACCTCACTGCATAAACAGCACTCACCTGCTGAGTGAGTTGTGATGGGGCTTGCCTTTGAGCTTAGAGAGTAAATGTGAGGTCTTTGTGGATGGCTCCTAACACAGCAGAAATGATCAGCTGTCATTAGCCCGGCATTAGCATCCCGGGACGCAGCCACATGCAGACAGCTAACTCATTTTACTTTCATGCATTTTCCTGCTGAAGTCAGTTCAGTTACTGACAGGTAAGTTGCTCACATGCCTCTTTGCAGGACAAACTCTGAGTATAATCCTGATTTTGTCAGGAGAGTTACACAGGCCCTCTGAAGCAGATCCCGAAAGGCATTTAGATACCTTGTTCCTAGCGATTTTGCAGTAGACATCTAAATCCATTTGAGAACTTGCACCTTAGTTCAGTACAACCAAACTACCCTGTAGCAAGTTTCCCACTGCTGCTCTCCCAGGGAACTAGACATTCAGAATATTTTGTTGCTGCTTTCCCTGGTTAAATGAACTGAAGCGATGAGGATTCATTGCCTGCATCCACTATCAGAGCAGACATCATGCAGAAATATTGTAGAGACAAAAAAGTGATGTAAGGATTAATTATGGAGAAATAGCCATTAAAATGGCTCAGATTTGACACATAGCTCACCGTAGTCCATCCTATCTGTGGCCCTAAATCTTTAAAGTATAAGGTAGCAGTTGTGCCAACAGGGAGGTGCTGCAGGATTTCCTCATCCCTCAGGGACTTTCCTTCTGAGAAGGAAAGAGGCAATTACATCTCAGTGAAATTCAAGTCAATTTTGCCAGCATGATAGCTTTATATTGTGCTTTTATCCATCTGTGAGATTCTTTGACCTGATATGGGTTTATTGGAATCTAAATAATAAATAATAATAATAAAAAAACTAAGAATGCTTATCCTTAATTTTGATTTATCCCTATAATCACATGTAAGCCTAGATCCTCTATTCAGGATCTCTCTAATCAGGAGAATTTCCGATCCTATCTGCCTCGTCCAGTAGACTTGCTTCATCACTGCTACAGCAGAATTTGCTGATGGGTCACTGTCTGTTAGTACAGTTCACTGACCTCGTAGTCAGCTGCACCTCCATCTTTCTCTTCCCCACTTCTCACTGCTCATCGCCAGACACAAGGAAGCTGTAATAAGCTAGGACTGCAAGGCCCTCCTATGGAGGTCTTCATTGCCTCCTTTTTTTCCAAAGCTAGGAGGTGATTCCACAGGAGCTGAGCTGGTGATCAAGTTTGTAATGCCTGGATATCAGGGAATCCCCCAAAGGCCAGCATTTTCTCATAGCAAGTCTCACAACAGAAACTCGTGGAGGAATCTAACAATGTAGATCTCTGAAGAAGGAAACAAGGTACTCATATGCCTTTTCTTCATGGACAGATTTTACACAATGAATTAATCTTCACCAGCATAAGTCTAAGGGAATATATAAATTATGCTTACTAGAAGCAAAAGAACAAAGTGCTATGTTTTATACTGAATGCTAAGATAAATTAGCACAGATTGGCAATTGGACTTTCTTTTGTGCACCCAGGCCACGTACTAAGAGGCTTCTAGCAGTGATGCCTGGAACTATGCTGATCAAGTCAGTCAGATGGCATCAGCTTTGTCAGCAAATCCTACATCCACAGCAATGTGTTTTACATCAGCTTACCTCAAAGAAACTGTAATTCCTGCCTGAGAGCAGAGGATTATGTGAATTGATAGCTGTAACACAGTTCTTTTTAGTACTCCCAGCTGAGCATCGCTATGGGAATCATTTCACTGCAGCTAAGGGAAGTTAAGAGTCTAGATTCTGTGCTGCCTGTCTTTAAAGCAAAGGTGCTCAGTAGTTAGAAAGTGCATTGGAACAATGCAGACTCCCGAGTTAATTACCAAGCGCCAAATGGATGGATGGAACTCTTTTCAATACTTTCAAAGAATTTAATTTGTTGTCAATTCATTTCAGTCTTTATGGCGCTAAGTAACATAGCTGGAAACAAATTTTTAAGAGCTAATACCCATGCAAGGTACAACTTTTATGCAAGGCCCCTGCTCAGAGCTTTATTACTCTAGTCCTCACGGGTACTTACTTGGATCAAGTTTTATCGACTGTCTTGCTGGATACCACCGAGGATCTGTAAGACCACACAGAATTTTGTGATAGGCAGTATTTGTTTTAGATTACCCACTGTTACAATAAACACAACGTAACAGAGTATGATTTTTTGAAGATTTCTAGGAATATTTATTTACCATGAATATCTGTGAGAAATTATGCAGCAGGAAAAATGCAAAGGTGTGTCAGGATAGTATAAAAATGGTCTTGAAATCTCACTGTGATCACACTCGTGCAAGTTACTTAGCATTATGTGTGTGCATCACATGTTTCAAGTTCATAATTTTCTCCTATTTATACACTGGATATTCTGATGTGATACAAACTGTTGCAAAAGTTATACTCACATAATTTATGGAACATCAATCTTATCTCCCTAATTGTAGCATTTGGTTCCACCTAGACAAAAAATAATATATAGAGATATATATGTAAGATGTGCACAGTTTGAAAGACAGCTATTAGGTGTAAGGCTATTCATGTAGAAATGTGACTCAAGCAACAAACAATATAACTTTCTTATATATAGCTACGATTGGTATGGATGATTCCAAGTACTTCTTACAGGAAAATGGGAGGACCTAATTTGTGGCATCTGTTTCAGAGGCAGTTACAGTGGCAGTGATCAAGAGTTACGTCAGCAGCACTGACACTCTGATGGCTTATCAGTAAGGTACAACTGGCACCATACAGAGAAGTTAGTGAAGTTGTGCTATTTGCCCAAGAGCTCCTTTGTGAAAAGGGTTGAAGTGCTCTGTAGTGAGAGTGAAGTACGCATAGCTGTTGCCTCTCCAATGGCCAAAAAAGAGCTATTGAAATACTTTTCACAAACACTAAGTTTACTTTAAAAAACATTAGTAATTTTAAAACAGTCACCTAGCATTTTGAACAGATTTTTGTTTTACCTTATCTAGGAAGCATAGCTGTTCCTTTGTCTTCCAGTCAAGGATTTCCACCTGATAGGATATAAAATTATAATTATTATTGCCCACATAAACTCTAAACTTTTGGTTGATTCTCAATTTTGCAGTCATTATTCAGAATGAGACACCTTTTTCCTCTGACCTATGGACTGTGTTAAAAACAGTTCTGATGTGTTCAAGAGACAGCTTTAATCATTGACAGGTTCTCAAAGCACTCAACTTGTGAAAAAAATAGCACTCTTGCCAAAATTGTCTTCCTGGATAAATTCAGAAGCAGAAGCAGCTACTTGACTGATCAAAACACACATTCTGGGGTGTTTTGTTACACTAGAATAAAAGGAGCAAATAAGGGACAGAGAAGTTTCATGGTAATCACTAAGGAACAAGTTTATCTTCAGAACTGTTCTGATTTATAAAACTAGAAAGGCAATTTGAGAGAAAAAAAAAAAAAAAAAGTAAATGCGTATATACATGCATGCAAGCAAGTATTTTGAGTACATACAGCATAAAGATTACTGTACATTGTTCCCAGAATGTGTGTTAATTATAGAGAGTGGAAAACATTGGAAGACATAATGAACAAATGCAGCTAAAGATGTGGACTTCATAAATCCGTGAGAGGTTGTTGTAGGAATATTGAATGTTACTCTTGCCTCTCAGATCACCCATGTTAGAAACAATGTATTAGCATTTTATTTTCCAAGTGGTGGTTTAATTGTAGCTCTGAATAGGACAAAGTGGATTATTTTCATGGTCAAACGACATTTTGGCAAAAGGTTTTGGTTTTAATTAACAGCCAAGCAGAAAAGTCCCCAGATGTTTCAAAGCCCAGTTGCAACAGACTAGCAAAACTTACCATATAGTTCTTGTGTTTGTATTTGTTCTCATCAAGCACTTCGTAATGGAACTTTAAGGTACAGCTAAGACTGAAAGTTCAAAGCTTATCTGTCACAGTCACAAATGACTGGGACTATCATTGCTCTTTTTTTTTTTTTTAATAAATGTCTAATGTTAATTATGATTGGTATTAACTGACCAAGGGGATAGATTAACAGTAGACTTTAAATATGATTCCCTACTAAAAATAGGAGTCACAGTCCAGTATCTTTCTAGTAGGATATCTTTGAAGAGATGACTTGGTTAGAGTATCTTATTTCCTTCTTTTACTTGTCCCAAACTATTCTTTATCTGTTGGCGTAGCAATGAAGTACTTCAGCTCCAGCCAGGAGTATCCACTCTGATCCCTACAAGGGACCCTAATGCAGCAGTATTTTCTACCTGTGCATGGTAAGCTGTCAAGGGGCATCAAGGGAGGTAAGCACTTTTCCTCCTTTGCAATGCATAATGCATGTGTGCCAGATTATTGTGTAATTACATATTTCTACCTATCTGCTTTTGAAATAATATAAAGCACAAGTTTTACTGTCTCTCTGGGAGATCTCTGTGGGAAAGCAAATGAAGTGGATTCCTTTCTGGGATGCTGAACTGCAGCATCCTGACTCTTGCAACCCACAGAACAAGTACTGTGGGGACAGTAAATATTTTTTGGTCACTTCTGATGCTGAGTTGTTACAAGGGTTATTGAAACCTCTGGTGTATTTCAAAGCTCCTGTATCAAAGAACACCACTGGGCAGCCCTACAGACTGCAGCAGCAACCAGTTTAGAAGCCCCCTTCCCATTCCATACGCACTTCCAGCATATACATATTGGATCAGAATCCACCCACTCCACCCCGCCCTGGAAGTTTTAGTCTATGGTCTTTACTGTCTGCATTAGAAAAATCCTCTCCAAGCCAATTAGAGAGTAATTTGGATATCTGTTCTGCCACCTATCCTCTTTCAATTGGGTTATTCTTGTTATGCACAAGGACAGATAGAAAATTCCAGAACATTTGCTTTTGCTCTGTGGTTTTCTTGGGAGTAGCTGTATTAAAATGTAGGTATTTCTGTGAACCACTGGAATCAGTGTGGAAAATAACCAAGTCATCCGCCATCTTCTGTATTGCTATTTGGTTCTGTTCCAGCATGTCGCTTCCAAGTGCCCAACTGGCATACCTTCCTGTACTAGCTCTTTTCTTCAAAAACCTACAAAGATGATGGATTCAGACTTTTGAAGGTGCACAACGACAGTGGTGAGTGGCAAGGTCACCAGCCGCAATATGGGAAATTCCCATCAAATACGAGGAAATTACAAACATTATGAGACTGCTTAGAGGGGATGTGGAATCTCCATCCTTGGAGGTATCTGAACCTGGACTGGACAAGCCCACGTGCAGTCTGATGTAGTTGCATCTGCTTTGAGCAGTAGTTCAGCTACATGACTTTCAGAAGTCCCTTGCAACCTAAATTATTCACCGATTCCGTATTTCTGAACATTCATTCCTGAACTTCAAACCTTTAAGTTACATTCATGATCTAATCTTATTTAGTTACATTCATGATCTAAGCTAGTATAACACATGCTTTCCCTTTTCAGAAAGAGGGACACAAGAACACTGCTGTAGATTCCATTCCAGCTCAGAGAAATATGTGCGACGACAGAGTGAAAGCAAGGTGACCATTTCCTCTAATTATCATGCCTCATATCTGTGACAGAATGTCCCCACCGTGGTTAGCAGTTCCCTGCATAAGAGCCAGAAAAGACCGATCCAAGCTAAGAAATGTTATCTTTTCTGAGCATAACGGCCAATCGCATGAACCCACATAGCACTGAACACAGTGTTTCCAGTCCTCAGGCACAGCACCAAGGCAGTTAATGTACTGGTTGGCAACAGTCTTTAGATACCCAGCAATCTGTTCTTGGAACACTTACTGATGGGTATCATCCCTTTTAAACATAAATTGTTTGGCTCAGAGCATTTTAATTTCTGAGTGTTTTCAAAGCATTTAGCACAATAGGACACTGACAGTCAGTTTGCACTAGTGCGGTATGACTTGCAGTCCACTTATTTGGTGATTTTTTGATAGGCATTTTAAATTACAGCTTCTCAAAAACTACTTCGAATAGAATGTAGGCAATAGGCAGCTTTGTGCAAGATAGCTGAAAGTTAAAACTCTCCTGTAAGTGACTATAAACACATCCCTTCAATGTTTAGGAGACAAACTTGTTCTCATGCAGAAGGAGCAAAGATTGATAATGTCTTTAAAGACAGAGAAAATTTCTTTATTATTGTTTAGAGCAGGTGAAGAGCAAAGAATAATCAATTTATGATAAATGCAGAAAGATTAATTGCAACAGTTAAACTTCTGTTCAGAAGGGTGGAAAATTTATTCACAGGGGAAAAATGGTTGAGCAAAGTGTTTAATTTTTTTTAGATAGGGTGCCTTTAATAGGATTACAAAAATACAGTAGATCAAATCCACCCAGTTTAAGGCTGTTTCAGATGCTCTAGCACCAACAGATCTTCAAAAATGATGTGCTAACTGTAATGGAAATACAGACACATCATGTCTGTGCATCTTGGAAGTTTTATTTGCAGCCATTTGTAGTCAGCAGATTCAGTAAACTCTAGCTTAGTGAGATTTTTTGAACACTGACATAAGCATATATTGTATCGATTTCTTTTTAAATTACTCAGAAAAAAAATATATATATATATATATGCTTATTTTACAGTCTTGGAACCAACCAGCCCAAGAAAGAGCAATGCAGAATGAATTAATTCTCCCTGAGGTACTGGACTGCTTACATAAGTCAGGTTCCCATAATTTAACCATTAGAAAAATCAGTGGTCGCTATAGTTCTAATTAAATCTTTCTAAACATTTAAATTTTCCAATGGAATTAGTAATTTTCTCTATTCCGTTAGACTTTTCTTGAATACTGTGTTGTTCCTGAAAGAAGCAAGCATGCCTTCGTGTGGCCTCCCACTAGGGCATATCAGGAATAACGTTCTTGAAGTCAATGAAGTTAATTAAGCCAAAGGGAAATTGCTGTAACTGTAGTTACACTGAAAAACTGTGTTTGTGCTGCTGCCACAACTGACTTTCAGTCTGAAACTTGCCTTGCAGAGGAATGTACAAACCATTGCAGAGGATGAGTCTAAGGATCCATCCAGAATGGTACCTTTGCTTCTGATACAGCCAACAGCTGGTGACTCACAGGAACAAAACAGGGCAAGAATGTACTGAATGGGGGGAGGAGAAAGGACATACACATTGAGATTTTCCTGCAGCAGAAGTGCTGCCTTTGTGTTTATTAGCTTTTTGTGGATTTTCCTTCAATTACTTTTTCCACTTGCATTTTAAACCTGTGTAAACTTTTAGCATGCGCAGTGTCTTGAGGTGAGGAGTCCCACAACTTAACTACGTGCTATGGGAGAAAGTTTCTGAGCAGAACCAATGCAAATGTTTAACCACAAAACCAAATTTCATCATCTGACCTGTGGAGGGCTATACTTTTTTTCTGTAATTAGTTCAGCTATGAAAACCTTACCTCTCTGAAGTAAATAGCTCACATTTCATGAGACTAGAATTAAACCACGAGACCAAGTATTAAAAAAGGAGATAGTGATACCCATACTCACAAAGTTTCATACAATTAAATTTCACTTATGTAAAATTCCGATGTCTAACATTTAAAGGTTCACAAGGCAGACACCAGGTGTTTACTCATCAGCCTCTTAAGTTCTGCTCCTATGTATGCCTGAGAACCATCATCTGGACTATACTGAAACGCAGTATATTTTTATTTCTTCCACCTGTTGGAGGTTTGTGTGTTAGAGGTTATCACAGTGAATTCTGGCTCCTGAAAGCCTATGAAAGCTTTCCAGCTTTTGCTAGCACGACATCTTCCATGAGGATTCACAGGATGGGAAAGTAACCAGCACCAGTTAATTCTAACTCAGTGGGTATTTACTTGCATTGGCTAGCACAGCTGCCAATTTCCCAGTCATGCTGAAGACTCGCATCATTCACCAAGTATCACTGTCACTATTAAGCAGATTGGAGTGCTTCCACCTGTGAACCTAAGCCAGCTTTGGCACAATACTAAGTAGACATCCAAGTTTTTCAGTGGCACCTCCCAGCCTTTTCAATGTACAAAGGAGACTATTAATAGTTCAGGGCTCTAGCTTATAGTGATTATTTTCTGCAATGAGAATATTCAGGTAGAAGAGGTTTATAAACGCTCTGTGCAAATCAGCACTGTGATTTGCGGTGTTAGACTTCGGTATCTATAGTTCCATTACTACTCTTCATGGATCATTTGGTGTATGGATGTCAAAATGTACATCCAGGGTGTGTTTTCATCATGGAACTGATGAAAATCAATGGAACTGAAGGGAGATTTTTTCCTTTCAATTATTTAATTATTTTTGCCTAGGGGTATTAAGGTTGGGACTGCTGTCTTTTCACAAGGCAAGAAGACCAGAAGCTGTGGGAAGCCTGTAGCCCTTATACTGACGGGTGAACTCACAACAGTTGTATTTACTTTTTAAAATATACTCTAAAGAAGTCCATTATTTTCTCTAAAACAAGTCTTTTGATTTCAAATGTAGCCTTCAAATCCTAAGTGGCTCCAGGTACTGCCTGCCAAGTAATATGTTATTGTCACATTTCCCTGTACAAAATTAAGAGTTTCTCTCTTGAGCTCCACAGAGGAAAAGGACAAATTGCCTGTCTTTTAAGTGAAGCAGCACAAATGACTGTACGAAGTATTGTTAAGTGTATGGAGAAGCGGTGAGGGAAGAGAAAGGGAGAATGTTTTTCCCCATCTTCTCAGCACTGTGATAATTTTATGTGTTACTTGTGAAAACAGAGCAGACATTTTCAAATAGCTGGGCTTTTTTTGGCAGTCTCCCTTGAAATGACCGTTCAAACATCTCATATATGGCCTTGTCTTGCTCAGGCTGCTCTTGGAGGATACAGAATCTTAAAATCCTCTGCAGTCCTGCTTTTGGCACTTGTTCTCAGTGTTTCTACTTGATGAGGCTTTAGACAGCATAGCTCTGAGTGGGAGAAACCTTTGTAACAGGAGCTGTGACATCTCAGCAATGCCAGTGAGGCAGCAGCCATCCTCCTTGCATTCAGAAGGTTTTCATCACAGTCAGAGGGGGGAGAAGCTTTAAATGCCAGCAAGGAGGGGGGCACTACGTTATAGCTTTTAGACTGTACTGCATATGTCAGCTCAATCTATCCTCAGGGAACAAAGATTCCAAAACATTTTGGGTTAGCACAGCTTACAAAAGGCACTCCCCATCCAAACCAGTTCAGGAAGCAAAATTACAACTGAAGCTCTTATGGCACTAATTTTCTACAATGTGAGTGTATTTGCTCGAGCATATTTCCTCTAGGAAGACACAGGGACATACTATTTTCTTTATATGAGATGCTTTTAAAGACTTAAACCTATCAAGTAGAAAAAAGGGTAGAATTCATTAGCCTAACTTCAGAGCTCTGCACTACAGACATTTACATCCGAGCATGTCATATAAACACCCTTTGTGAAAGGAGAAAAGCTGGCACTTTTAGGATAAGCTTTGTCATAAGCTTTGAAACACATCTAAACTAGGTCAGAAGAGTTGTTTTCTAATACATTTAGAGAAATGAGCACTCCTAGAGACTATCAGTCATCTCAATACCAGTCTCTACCATAGACCTCTAAATTCTGGGAGGTGAATCTCAAATTATCAGGTGCAGTACTTTCAGGTATGCACATGTCTTTAAACAGTAGCTGTTCTTGCCAGGCCTCTCCTGAGCATAAAGTGAACCTAGTGATAAAACAGCTGCGAGGTGAAATTAGAAACATACCGGTGCCCACAGTAAATAAAACCCATTCTAGCCTTATTGCAGAACAAGAAATGTACAAACAGTCACCTAGACATGGGTCTAGGAGTTCAGGGACCTGACTACATATGGTAAATTGGGGAAATCACTCAGCCACTCTGGATTTTTGGGTGTTGATCCATTAGGTCCAGCAGACTTTGGCTTAATTAGTTGTTGCTCATAATTTTTGGTACTTAAGTTTGAACACAACCTATTCAAAATATGTAGTTAAAGGTGATTCCAAAGCTGCACCTGCCTTTACTGGCTTCTTAGAAATCACTCTAATACAATGTTGCCTATTTTTGAAGTATTTCTGTCCTTAGCAGAAATGAGGAAGACTCTCATTCAAGGAAGAGAATTAACAGCCGGTGTCTGAGCACTCACAGTCAGACTGGTGTTCTTGCCCATCTTCTTGTTGGTCTATTCACATTTTATTCATGATTAGGGGAGGGGACCTTCCTGCATACTCAGTATGAAATTGATTGTAGAATCACAGAATCAGTCAGGTTGGAAAAGACCTCTAAGAAGACCTAGTCCAACCTTTAACGTCGTACTGACAAGTCCACCACTAAACAATGCTACTAAGTTCTGTATCTACACATTTCTTGAAGACCTCCAGCGATGGTGACTCAACCACTTCCCTGGGCAGCCTTTCCTAATGCTGCACAACCCTTTCAGTAAAGAAATTTCTCCTAATATCCAACCTAAACCTCCCCAAGCACAACTTGAGGACATTTACCCTTGTCTTATCACTTGGTGCCTGGGAGAAGAGCCCTTGCTACAACCTCCTTTAAGGTAACTGTAAAGTTCAATCAAGTTTCTCCTGAGCCTTCTCTTCTCCAAGAGAAACCCCAATTCCCTCAGTTGCTCCTTGTAAGACTTGTGCTCCAGACCCTTCACTGGCTTCACAGCCCTTCTCTGGACATGCTCCAGCACGATATCCTTCTTGTAGTGAGGCCCAAAACTGAACACAATATTCAAGGTGCAGTTAGGTACTAGGCATGATAAAATGCACAAAAAAAAATCAACAGAAGAGAAAGAAGCATTCCACCAATAAACCTCCACTAAACTTGTAATAGTCATATTAGAAAACATTTAGACAGCAACAGTTTGGTGTTCGCAAAGTGCTTTGTGATTCTTACAAAGAGGTACCACAGAAAATCAATAAAGGGTAAATGGCTCTGACACGTACAGGGAAAAGCACAGATTGCAGACTAACCCAAAGCAGGGAACATTAATGTCTGTAATATCAATAGAGATTTTTTCCCTTTAGGAAGTCTTGGGAAAGGTGGGACATTTACTGTCTCTCCTTTCCTAACTTAGTTTTCTCCTTTCCTAACTTAGTTTTGAATGTATGGTGAGGAGATGCAGTTCAACATGCTAAGCTGTCTTGAATGTATAACAGAAAGCAAGTCAGTGGGGAGAACAGTGCTGAAAGCGATATGCAGCAGCACTGCTTAGTACTACCTAAGCTGTCTTTGTCCACATCCCACACCGAGTCTGCTCAGACACACACTGGCTGTGCCTGGGCAAATCTGCTTCCACACATTATCTGCTGTACAGAGAAAAGGACATATAAGGCTGACTTGTAAATAAATTCATGAGACATTCTGAATTTGGATTAGTGTTGCTTAGACACAGGATATCAATTAAAGACACAAAAGATCTGGATCTGCTGCTATTGTTCTGCCTAGTGAGGTAGAACACACATCATCCCACTTTCTCAAGTTTTTCCATCTGTAAAATTAGGTAGTAATTATGTCCATGCTTTTGAGGACTTCTAGTAATGAGTGCTATAAAGAAGTTCAGTACAACTGCAGCAGAAGAGCAGACCTGCCAACCGGAGTGTGACTGGAGATGTTTAGAGGGGTATTACACATGTGCCTAATCCCCTGCATTTGGATATCACAGGACCTTGGGACAGTGATAGAAATGCAGGAGGCGGTGAAAAGCATGGTCTTTTTTTTTTTTAAAAAAAAAAAAGTGAGTATTGCAAGGGAAAAGTCACTGCAGGAGCCTACCACACACCCCCACAATGGCTAGACCAGCTTAATTTGCAGAAGCATTAGTGACATCCAAAAAGCTTTCATAGCTTTGAAAAGCAACAACTGAACTTTTAGGTCATGGTAAGTAACTACAAAAGCAGTTTTGCTTCTGATTTTTTTCTTAGACTCTGTTAATGTAATAATAACAGTTGTTTTGTATTTTGCATGGCAAAAAAACGCATTCAATTTTAGATGAGTCTTGTGCTGCAGAAAATGAAGTGCAAACCTGCAGAAACATAGTTAGGATTGCCACCGGTAGGCTAGCACCAACCTCTTTGGGTAGCACAAGCCACTCTTAAGAAATTTTGCATTAGCCAACATAATTCCAGCAGAGTTGGTGCGGCTGTTTATGTAAGCGGATCTTCGCCCGTCCCGCTCCGCAGGTGCATGTCACTCCGCACTTGCAGCGTGCACAGGGAGCCAGGGGCCCCAACCCTTGCGGCCGCGCCAGGCTGTGCTCCTCTGAGCCCCGCCGCGGTGCCGAGCCGGGCCGAGCCGAGCCGCCCGGCGGCAGGGTCCTGCCCCAAGCCGGGCCACCAGGTGCCCAGAACGTTCCTCCTCCGGCCGAGGCGCGCCGCCAGCGCCGCCCCGCAGACAGCAAGGAGCCCGGAGCCCCGGGGCACCGCTCCGGGACCCCCGTCCCAGGCCGCCCCTTCACCGCGGTGCCCTCCCGGCGCTCCGCTCCCGGTCCCGCCGCCCCGCTCCCCACGGCCGCCCGCACCCACCTCGAAGAAGCCGGCTCTGCCGCCCATCCTGCGGGCCGCCGCCTCCCGCCGCCGCGGCACCCTCCCAGCCCCGCACCGCCCCGATCAGCCGGCGCCCGGCCCCCGCGGCGGGGCTCCGGCACCGCCCGCCCCCCCCGGGCCCCCCCGGTTCCCCCCGGCCGCCCCGCCCCGGTCTCGGCGAGCCGCTGGGCCGCGGGCGCCGGCAGCAAGGCGTCCTGCAGCCTTCAAACACGGGGAAAGGCAGGTTCAGGGCCACGACTCGGCGGCGTTGGATTCGAAAGGGTGGGTTATTTTTCTTTGAGAGGCACAGGGTACTGCAGGAGATCAGTCGTGTTTCCCGGTGTGTGCTGATCAGAGGCAGAGAAATGAGATAACCAGCAAACCCCACAACTGATCAAGAGCCAGAAAACACACTCCTTTCTTTTTCTGCTAGCGTACCTCACATTTCTGTGTGATTTGACAGACAGCAGACCTGGGCTGGGTCCCTTCTTCTGTGATGTGATCCCGTCGCTGTCTGAATTAAGCGAATAGCATAAAGCAGTACAGAGGCTGGTATTGTTTTTTCCTCCAACTAGTATTTATTCAATTATTAATTTCTGATAGCTAAAGTAATTAAACTTTAGTGGATTCTACCTGCTATAAAGAAACATTGCTTTTTCATGGCTCTAAGTTTCCATTATACAGAAAGGTTTACACCATGCGCTCTTTGGAAGCCCTCTACTAACCCCAAATTTTATCTGCTTCCATAGGATTATAACCATCAAAGCTTCTTAAACAAAATATTGAAGAATAAATGCAGATGCACAAAGCATGAGGCCCTACTTGAAGCCTGAGGACGGATCTGAAACACCCAATGGGACAGAATTCACTACCGCTGTGAAGACAGGCTGAAGATGTGTGAAGGTGTGTGCTCCTTTTCAATGCAGCTATGTGTTTGGATGGTTAGTGCTGGGATCTGGTTAGACCTTCTGGATTTTTATGTTAAAGGAAAACAGAACTACTGCCTTTCCAAAGAAGCAGACATTCCTTCGGTATATTTGTCTTCCAAATGGCCTGTGTTCATATACTGTGGAAAACTATCTCCAATATGTGAAAGTAATCAAGTTAAATACAGAAAAGCAAGCAGAGCACAAATATAAAAGCCATTTAAGCTAACCTTCTATCAGAAAGCTCTCAGACAGTGCTTCAGACCAACAGGTTGTGCAAACGGCCCCTCTGGATCGGCGCGGTGTACCACCTGGAGAAGGAAAACCTGTAACAGCCCATTCGAGTTCTGGTGCTGACAACATTGCAGCCTACAGCCTCGTGCTCCCCTGAACCTCACTTACAGATCCCCCCTTTTGAAACAGTAGCGCAGAAGGACTTCAGCGCTCAGGGTCCATCATTCCAGAAGAAACCCAGCCTTGGACAAAAAAAAACCCAAACCGTAATCCATCAGGCTACACCCAGCTGGAGCAAGGTAGCGAGGTCTCATCAAACCCGAGGTTTGATGAAGTAAGCGCTCGACTCCCTGCGGGGGCCTGGCAGCCCACCCCCTGGCAGCCACCATTTGTCACTTACGGCGCCGCGACCACACACACTAGCACGGGTTGGGCCGCTTCAGTGACTCCACGGCGCAGCTCAAGCGGCGGTGCTGGGAAGGGGCCGCGCTCGGGGACCTACCTCAGCCGCCCTCCCGCAGGACCGGGCCCCTCCCGGGCCGGG